>NC_082716.1:106311666-106381666 GCF_030144855.1 Hypanus sabinus
GAGCAGTTGCTGTAAGACCGTTATGTGTCCAGACAGGATATTATTATTCTTGTCAGATTGCTGTTATGATGAGGCAGCATACAGGGGCGAGATATACCAGCTAGTTGAATTATGTCCTACCAACAACCCTGCTCTCAGCATCAGTGAGATTGTGGACTTCAGGAGGGGCAAGACAAAGGAATACAAACCGATCCTCATAGAGGGATCAGAAGTGGAGAGAGTGAGCAGCTTCAAGTTCTTGGCTGACAAGATCTCCGAGGATCTAACCTGGACCCAACATATTGATGCCGCTAAAAAGAAGGCAAGGCTGCGGCTATGTTTCATCAGGAGTTTGAGGGTTCTTGGTTTGTCACCTAAAACACTTGAAAACTCCGTGAAGAGCATTCTGACTGGCTGCATCGCCACCTGCCATGGAGGGGGGAGGGGGCTACTGCACAGGATCGAAATAAGCTGCGGGGAGTTGTAAAATCAGTCAGCTCCATCATGGGTACCAGCCTCCACGGTACCCAAGACACCTTCAAGGAGCGATGCCTCAGAAAGGCAGCGTCCATCATTAACAACCCTCCTCACCCAGGTCTGCCCTCTTCTCATTGCTACCATCAGGGAGGAGGTACAGGAGCCTGAAGACACACACTCAGTGATTCAGGAACAGCTTCTTCCCCTCTGCCATCAGGGAGGAGGTACAGGAGCCTGAAGACACACACTCAACGATTCTGGAACAGCTTCTTCCACTCTGCCATCAGGGAGGAGGTACAGGAGCCTGAAGACACACACTCCATGATTCAGGAACAGCTTCTTCCCCTCTGCCATCAGGGAGGAGGGACAGGAGCCTGAAGACACACACTCAGTGATTCAGGAACAGCTTCTTCCCCTCTGCCATCAGGGAGGAGGTACAGGAGCCTGAAGACACACACTCAATGATTCAAGGAACAGCTTCTTCCCCTCTGCCATCAGGGAGGAGGTACAGGAGCCTGAAGACACACACTCAACGATTCAGGAACAGCTTCTTCCCCTCTGCCATCAGGGAGGAGGTACAGGAGCCTGAAGACACACACTCAGTGATTCAGGAACAGCTTCTTCCCCTCTGCCATCAGGGAGGAGGTACAGGAGCCTGAAGACCCACACTCAATGATTCAGGAACAGCTTCTTCCCCTCTGCCATCAGGGAGGAGGTACAGGAGCCTGAAGACACACACTCAGTGATTCAGGAACAGCTTCTTCCCCTCTGCCATCAGCGAGGAGGTACAGGAGCCTGAAGACACACACTCAGTGATTCAGGAACAGCTTCTTCCCCTCTGCCATCAGGGAGGAGGTACAGGAGCCTGAAGACACACACTCAGTGATTCAGGAACAGCTTCTTCCCCTCTGCCATCCGCTTTCTGTATGGACATTGAACCCATAAGCACTACCTCACTGCTTTTTTAAAAATGTCTGTTTTTGTACTACTTATTTTATTTTAACTATATAATATACATATATACTTTCTGCAATCACGTTTTTTCTATTACCATGTATTGCGTTGAACTGCTGCTGCAAACTGAACAAATCTCACAACACATGCTGGTGATAATAAACTGGATTCTGATTGTCAAATGTACCTGATACAGTGAAAACTTTGACTTGCATGCCATCCATACAGATCATATTGTCACGTCAGAACATCAAGATGGTACAACAAAAAGCAAGAACAGAATTAAGTTGCAAACACGAGGAAATCTGCAGATGCTGGAAATTCAAACAACAACACACACACAAAATGCTGGTGGGACACAGCAGGCCAGGCAGCATCTACAGGGAGAAGCACTGTCGACGTTTCGGGCCGAGACCCTTCGTCAGGACTAACTGGAAGGAAAGATAGTAAGAGATTTGAAAGTAGTGGGGGCGGGGGAAATGCGAAATAGTCCTGGAGGCGTGGAAGGGATTGTGATAGGGACGCCAGGTACCTTCTCATGGTGGAGAGTGTCACCCTCAGAGCTCAACGGGAGAAACAACGGGAGGCATTCCCCCCTCCCCCCACTACTTTCAAATTTCTTACTATCTTTCCCTTCAGTTAGTCCTGATGAAAGGTCTCAGCCCGAAACGTCGACAGTGCTTCTCCTTATAGATTCTGCCTGGCCTGCTGCATTCCACCAGCATTTTGTGTGTGTTGTTGTTAACAGAATTAAGTTTTACAGTTCCAGGGAAAGTGCAGTGGAGATGTCATGATGAGGTAGATTGTAATGTTAAGATAAAGGTCCTTTCTTGATCATGAGAATGATCCTGGGAATGAAAGGGTTAATGTATAGACTGCCAATAGTCTTAGGGTCCCCCGATCCCTTGTCCCAGCCTGAGATGAGTAAATGTACCAGGTTCACAAACACAAGAGATTCTGTAGATGCTGGAAATCCAGAACAACACACACAAAATGCTGGAGGAACTCAGCCGGTCAGGCAGTGTCGAAGGAAATGAACAAACTGCAGACATTTCAGGCTGAGATCTTTCAAAGATTAAGATAATGTGCGGTAAAGAAAATTATTGCCTGCGATTTTTCTATAAGAAATGTTCACATTTGGACTTCAATAGCTGTTAAGAGGGCGGAGACATTTACAAGGGGAATTTCCAGTCTGGGGCTTTAAAATGATTTGTTCTCCAGGGAGTGAGATGACCTTACATGTGGGTGATGTAATCTCATTGTAAAATACCTTGGGCTTTATTGCAGGCCATAGACTTAATAGTAATAGAATTAAGAGTTTCCCTGCAAGAGATCTAGCCAGGTTCAAGCTAGGCTCTCTTGGCATGTACAATCTGCATGTGGAGCAGCCGTCCGTGGGCGTGATTCCTGGAGATTAGAAGCTGGCAGAAAGTGCATGGTTAAAGGTGTTAAGAGCATTTCCATAACATTTCACAAAATATCAAAGGATGTGTAATTTCCTTTATTCTGTAAAATCAAGTGTGAGGAGTTGTGCTTTGAGGGTAGAAATTTCAAAGTGTATGGATGGGCCCTGGGGAGTGTTGGTCGTAGAAAAGTGTAGCACATCTATCTACTCCATGCTGAACCATTTAAACTGCCAGCGCCCATTGACCTGCTCTGGCACTATTTCCTACCATCCACGTACCTGCCCTTAAAAGTTGAAATCGAGCTCGCGTGCACCACTTGTGCTGGCAGCTCGTTCCACACCCTCGCCACCTTCCGAGTGAAGAAGTTTCCCGCATGTTCCCCTCAGCCCACAAGTATCACCACGCTTGTGGCACCAACGTTGCATGACCCCAACCCATAGGTCTTTTGGAATGTGGGAGGAAACCAGAGCATCCAGAGGAAACCCACGTGGTCACAGAGAGATCTTACAGAGATCTTAAAGGAATTAAACCCCAATCTTCCAGTTGCTGGCACTGACCAGCATCATGCTGACCACTACATCTCTGTGCCACGCTAAGATGGCGTTAGTCTGGAAAGAGTGCGGAGGAGATCTGCAAAGACTTGAAGACTGAGTTATAGAAAATGATCGGGCAGATGAGGACTTCATTCATTGAAGCATAGGAGACAGAGAGCATCCAGTGCTCCCGGTGTAGCCTCCTCTACATCGGCGAGACCCGACGCAGATTGGGGGACCGCTTCGTCGAGCACCTACAATAGACAGGATAGGACCTGCCGGTTGCCACCCACTTCAACTCTGCTTCACATTCCCATTCGGAATTGTCCATACATGGCCTCCTCTACTGCCATGATGAGGCCAAACTCAAGTTGGAGGAGCAACACCTCATCTACCATCTGGGTAGTCTCCAGCCCCTTGGTATGAACATTGTATTCTCCAACTTCTGGTAATTCCCTCCCTCTCCCTTCCCCCATCCCAGTTTTACTCTGCCTCCTCTTCCAGCTGCCTATCACCTCTCTCATGATTCTGCCTTCTTCTACTACACTGTACTTTCCCTTTACATTCCTTCTTCACCTTTCCTGCCTATGGTTTGTTGCCTCCCGGGTGCCAGGGTCCGGGATGTCTCTGACCAGGTTCATCCTGGTACGAGAGGGAAAGCAACCAGAAGTCGTGATACATGTTGGTACCAACGACATAGGCAGGAAGAGGGATGAGGTCCTGAAGTGTGAGTTTTGGGAACTAGGCAGAAGGCTGAAGAACAGGACCTCAAGGGTGGTGTTCTCAGGATTGCTACCAGTGCTACATGATAGTGATGGGAAGAATTGGAGGAGATGGCAGTTGAATGTGTGGCTGAGGAGTTGGTGCAGGGGGCAGGGTTTTAGATTTTTGGATCATTGGGATCTCTTCTGGGGAAGGTGGGACCTGTACAGATTGGATGGGTTGCACCTGAACTCGAGGGGGAGCAATATCCTTGCAGGTAGGTTTGCTACCATGGTTCGGGAGGGTGTAAACTAATTTGCAAGGGGGATGGGACCCGGAGCGATAGAGCAGTGAAAGAAGTGCATGGAGTAAAGCCAGATTTAACATATAGAGAGGCCTTTGAGGAAAGAGAAGCAGAATAAAGGGTGTAAAGGTAGTAAGATAGAAGGGCTAAAGTGTGTGTACTTCAATGCAAGAAGCATCAGGAACAAGGGTGATGAACTGAGAGCTCGGATACATACTTGGAATTATGATGTAGTGGCCATTACGGAGACTTGGCTGGCACCAGGGCAGGAATGGATTTTCAATATTCCTGGATTTCAGTGCTTTAAAAGGGATAGAGAGGGGGGAAAGGGGAGGAGGGGTGGCATTACTGGTCAGGGACACTATTACAGCTGCAGAAAGGGTGGGTAATGTAGCAGGATCCTCTTTTGAGTCAGTATGGGTGGAAGTCAGGAACAGGAAGGGAGCAGTTACTCTATTGGGGGTATTCTATAGGCCCCCTGGTAGCAGCAGAGATACTGAGGAGCAGATTGGGAGGCAGATTTTGGAAAGGTGCAAAAATAAGGGTTATCATGGGTGACTTTAACTTCCCCAATATTGATTGGCACTTGATTAGTTCCAAGGGTTTAGATAGGGCAGTTTGTTAAGTGTGTCCAGGATGGATTCCAGTCACAGTATGTTGACAGGCCAACTAGGGGGAATGTCATACTAGATCTAGTATTAGGTAACGAACTGGGTCAGGTCACAGATCAGTCAATGGGTGAGCATCTGGGGGACAGTGATCACCACTCCCTGACCTTTAACATTATCATGGAAAAGGATAGAATCAGAGAGGACAGGAAAATTTTTAATTGGGGAAGGGCAAATTATGAGGCTATAAGGCTAGAACTTGCGGGTGTGAATTGGGATAAAGTTTTTGCAGGGAAATCTACTATGGGCATGTGGTCGATGTTTAGGGATCTCTTGCAGGATGTTAGGGATAAATTTGTCCCAGTGAGGAAGATAAAGAATGGTAGGGTGAAGGAACCATGGGTGACAAGTGAAGTGGAAAATCTAGTCAGGTGGAAGAAGGCAGCATACATGAGGTTTAGGAAGCAAGGATCAGATGGGTCTATTGAGGAATATAGGGTAGTAAGAAAGGAGCTTAAGAAGGGGCTGAGAAGAGCAAGAAGGGGGCATGAGAAGGCCTTGGCGAGTAGGGTAAAGGAAAACCTCAAGGCATTCTTCAATTATGTGAAGAACAAAAGGATGACAGGAGTGAAGGTAGGACTGATTAGAGATAAAGGTGGGAAGATGTGCCTGGAGGTTGTGGAAATGAGCGAGGTCCTCAATGAATACTTCTCTTCGGTATTCACCACTGAGAGGGAACTTGATGACGGTGAGGACAATATGAGTGAGGTTGATGTTCTGGAGCATGTTGATATTAAGGGAGAGGAGGTGTTGGAGTTGTTAAAGTACATTAGGTCAGATAAGTTCCCAGGGCCTGATGGAATATTCCCCAGGCTGCTCCATGAGGCGAGGGAAGAGATTGCTGAACTTCTGGCTAGGACCTTTACGTCCTTATTGTCCATGGGAATGGTACTGGAGGATTAGAGGGAGGCGAATGTTGTCCCCTTGTACAAAAAAGGTAGTAGGGATAGTCCAGGCAATTATAGACCAGTGAGTCTTATGTCTGTGGTGGGAAAGCTGTTGGAAAAGATTCTTAAAGATAGGATCTATAGGCATTTAGGGAATCATGGTCTGATCAGGGCCAGTCAGCATGGCTTTGTGGAGAGCAGATCGTTCCTAACAAGCCTGATAGAGTTCTTTGAGGAGGTGACCAGGCATATAGATGAGGGTAGTGCAGTGGATGTGATCTACATGGATTTTAGTAAGGCATTTGACAAGGTTCCACATGGTAGGCTTATTCAGAAAGTCAGAAGGCATGGGATCCAGGGAAGTTTGGCTGGGTGGATTCAGAATTGGCTTGCCTGCAGAAGGCAGAGGGTTGTGGTGGAGGGAGTACATTCAGATTGGAGGGTTGTGACTAGTGGTGTCCCACAAGGATCTGTTCTGGGATTTTTATTTACGACCTAGATGTGGGGGTAGAAGGGTGGGTTGGCAAGTTTGCAGACAACACAAAGGTTGGTGGTGTTGTAGATAGTGTAGAGGATTGTCAAAGATTGCAGAGAGACATTGATAGGATGCAGAAGTGGGCTGAGAAGTGGCAGATGGAGTTCAACCCAGAGAAGTGTGAGGTGGTACACTTTGGAAGGACAAACTCCAAGGCAGAGTACAAAGTAAATGGCAGGATACTTGGTAGTGTGGAGGAGCAGAGGGATCTGGGGGTACATGTCCACAGATCACTGAAAGTTGCCTCACTGGTAGATAGGGTAGTTAAGAAAGCTTATGGGGTGTTAGCTTTCATAAGTCGAGGGATAGTTTAAGAGACATGATGTAATGATGCAGCTCTATAAAACTCTAGTTAGGCCACACTTGGAGTACTGTGTCCAGTTCTGGTCGCCTCACTATAGGAAGGATGTGGAAGCATTGGAAAGGGTACAGAGGAGATTTACCAGGATGCTGCCTGGTTTAGAGAGTATGGATTATGATCAGAGATTAAGGGAGACAGGACTTTACTCTTTGGAGAGAAGGAGGATGAGAGGAGACATGATAGAGGTGTACAAGATATTAAGAGGAATTGACAGAGTGGACAGCCAGCGCCTCTTCCCCAGGGCACCACTGCTCAGTACAAGAAGACATGGCTTTAAAGTAAGGGGAGGGAAGTTCAAGGGGGATATTAGAGGAAAATTTTTCACTCAGAGAGTGGTTGGTGCGTGGAATGCACTGCCTGAGTCAGTGGTGGAGGCAGATACACTAGTGAAGTTTAAGCGACTACGAGACAAGTATATGGAGGAATTTAAGGTGGGGGGTTATATGGGAGGCAGGGTTTGAGGGTCGGCACAACATTGTGGGCCGAAGGGCCTGTAATGTGCTGTACTATTCTATGTTTTATGTTCTATCCTCTCCCTGCTTCCCCTCCCCCACCCTTGATCTTTCCTCTGATTGGTTTTTCACCTGGCACATTCCACCCTCCCCCAACCTTCTTTATAGGGCCCCTGCCCCCTCCTTCTTCAGTCCTGACAAAGGGTCTCGGCCCGAAACGTTGACTGCTCATTTCCGCGGATGCTTCCCGACCTGCTGAGTTCCTCCAGTGTGTTGTACGTGTTGTCATTATGTAGGATGGTGGGTTGGAGATACGTCTCTACCAAAGGAGGTGTAAGGCACTCCTTCCCTCCACTACCCTGCAGGTCACCCTGGGGCAAGGTGTAGCACCTGCTTAGCCCTTCCCTCCCCGGATCAGGGTCCTGTGAAGCCACGGGAGCAGGTGGTGGATGGTCGTATGAGCAGCCGGTGCAGATCACAAGTCCTGGTTACGTGACCACTGACACCAGGCAGACAATCTCTGCAGAGTATTGATAATGGCTGGGGTCACCCGTCTTGTAAAGACACTGCCCAGAAGGAGGCAATGGCAAACCACTTCTGTGGAAAAATTTGCCAAGAACTATCAAGTTCATGGAAAGACGACGATGGCCCACGTCATACGACACGGTTCAGGTTGGCGATGATGGCAACACCACATGGGGCACATATAGGGTGCGTGCACACAGTTGTTTTTTCCCCAGGGTTGGGCAATCTAAAACTAGAGTCTGTAAATTTGCTTCGAGAAGAGGGAGATTTAACAGGAACCTGGGAGGGAGGCAACATCTTCACGCAGAGGGCGGTCCGTAACTGGAATGAGCTCCAGGATAAAGTGTTTGAGGCAGATAATTAACATTTAACTCAAGCGAGTACATGGAACGGAAAGGTTTCAAGCAATCTGGGCCAAACGCAGGCAAATGGGACTAGCTTCGATGGGAGTCTTGGTCAGCAGGGAGAGTAGGGCTGAAGGGCCTGTTTCCGAGCTGTGTGACTGTATGGTCTATAACACTTGGACAAGAAAGATTCTGTTTCCTGAAAACTTTTGGGTGTATCGTATGGAGTTTAGGCTTCTGATTATAAAAATCGCCATTAAATTTCTCAATCATTCACCTGTATTTGTAATTTTGATTCATAATTCAAGACAGAATCACTGATGCCATGTTTAAGGAAGGCATTTTTGTTAGTCCACAAATTAAACAGGTAATCGATGACAGGCAATTCGAAGAACTTCTAGTGGGACCAGAGAAAATCACAAGGAAGGCATTCAAGGACGTTGAAGGCATGCTGTTGTCAGTTTTCTTGGCAACTACAGAGCATCAAACTACATGCAGCTGGTTGACAACATGCTTCAAGCAAACAAAACCATGAAATGCAACATGTCACTAAAGATTCATTTTCTGCATTCCCATTTAGACTACTTCCCTGCAAATCTTGGCGCTGTCAGTGACGAGCACGGTGAAAGGTTTCACCAAGACATTGTGGTCACGGAGAAACGGTATCAGGGCAACTGGAATCCATCAGTGCTGGCTGATTATTGTTGGACACTTAAGCGAGAAGCCTCAGACACTGAGTACAAATGAAAATCATTTTTAGCTTAGTTGAACTATTGCAATGCATTGGTAATCAAACTCATTGTATTCAATAAAAGTTAATTTCTTGTTTCTCAAAATTCCTATGTGATACATGTAGTCTGAAATTATATTTGTGTTCATTTTCAAGCTGATTATCATAACAAACAAAAATTCTGAGGAAGCGACACACACGAAATGCTGGTGGAACACAGCAGGCCAGGCAGCATCTATAGGGAGAAGCACTGTCGCATGCAACATTTGAGGATGCCATACTTTTGAAAAAGCTTATTTTCTGGTTAACCACCAAAGCCATTAGACAAAAAGTTAATGCCTTTCAGCCCATGTACAGGGGAGATCTGATAAGGACTTCCTGTCTGGTGTTCTGGCTCCATTCATCTCAGCAAAAAGAAAACCTTCTGTCTCGACAGAATATGAGCATTTCACACCTGCTGGGAAACAAGACCTTTCACCCCAGGAATCTTCAAACACTTTATCGTCATTGGCTGCGGTAAAGCAAAATATTCCACGGGGACTTCGTTCTTTGCAAAAGGCAGGAGGCATCTTCGTTTAAGGCCACAGCATAGGTATAAGCTCCAGCAGTGTTGGACTCTCTTTACAGGAGCAGAGCAGGTAGCACTGCCTCCCACAGCTCCTATTTCAATCACAACCCCCGCTGCCGTCTGTACGCATTCTCCCCGTGACCGCGAGGGTTTTCTGCGAGTGCTCTAATTTCCACGTGCAGTTTAGTTTCTACGTCCGGTTTAATGTGGCACTGGCTGGTGGCCAGTGAAACACTGGAAACAACCAAATCCTTTGTTAATCGCTCTTTTTCCGGCAAATGATCACCTTGAGCAATGGTCTGTACTTCCCTTTCGACTAGGAGGCAACTAGAGCCGAGATGAGGCGAGGTAGTGGGCCCGTTGCCGAGAGTGGGGGAAGCCACGCGGTTCGATCGGTCGAAGCGCCAGGCTGAATCGGAAAGGTCCGGTACAGGCGGAATCCAGGTGGCGGGTTCCAGGCCCCGGAGCGACCGATCCCAAGGTGTGCATGATAATGTAAGCGCCAGGTCGAATTGGTATCGTTGGGTACAGGTCGAAACCAGGCTTTGGGGTCCAGGCCCCAGAGCATATTGAAACAGAGTTTGGACAATGATCTAGGCTCCAGACCAGATTGAAGGGGCCAAGGTGTTGGGGCCCGAGGCCAGTTCAGCTGTGACCTTTACTGGGCTCCCTGCTGAACCGTGGGTCTGGCCACGGACTCTCTTTCGTGAGCTTCAGATCTGGCCACTGTCTACTTCTGTTTAGCATTTGCATGGTTTATCTTTCCCTCTCTGAACACAGGGTGCTCAACGGTCCTGTTTTTATCCGTTCGTTTGTGTTTCTTCGGCTCATGGCTGCCCTGTAAGCAGCTGCACCTCAAGGCTGTATAATGTATGCGTACTTTGCTAATAAACGTACTTTGATCTTAGTAGGTCAGTAATTTACGTGCTGCCTTGTAGTGTGGCAGTTAGCGTAATGCTATGACAGCACCGGTGACCAGGGTTCGATCCCAGCACGCTCTGAGAGGACTTACATTCTTCCTGCCACCGCAGTGGTTTCATCCGGGTACTCCGGTTTCCTCCCACGTGCCAGCGATGTACAGGTTAGTGGGTTAATTGGTCACGTGGGTGCAACTGGGCTTGTTGTCGGGGGAGAAAGAGCCTATTATCTCTAACTTTAAAACAAATTGGCCTCTGTAACATTGCCCTGGGTTGAACATTAGAGGAAAATGAGGGAAGTTGATCGGAGTGAGGGGAGGATAGGATATGAGGAAAATGGGCTGGGGAATGGGATTGCAAAGCCTTGTCGGGCCAAACGGCCTACTTGTGAGGAACAGTGGACAGTATAGTGCAAAGTGTGAGATTTATAGGGTGTCCAGGGGAGGGCACCGTCTCTGGTGAATGAGGCTTGTCGAGTCCATTCCTGGGAGCTCACTCATTTCTCGACCCCACCAGACACTCAGCTTTCACCTGCTTTCCAAGCAGCTGTTTGTATGCGACAGCGGCCACACCCTGGTAGACTGCCTCGACAGGCGGGCTAAACCAGCTGAGACCTGATACCCTGGTGAGGTAGGGAAATACTGTCCTAGCATGCAGCCAGCTCTGGCACACTGGACGGATGAGATCTATAGTGAGATGCAACGGACAGAAAGGTGGCATTGTGACACTCCGTGGAGAGCGAAGGGCATGACGAGGACCAGAAGACATCACGCCCACCCATTGTAACCAGGGAAGACTCCAGATTGTGATGCTCGTTCGTACCACTGGACCCGGACTTCCAAGGTCAAGAGATTGGAATTGCCCCGGTGCAATGGCTTTTCCACTTTAAAAACTCTCCTGCACAGGTTTCCCATCATCGCTGGACAAGATGGGCAACCAACACCAACCATTCTACACAGTGTAAGCCTGGATCTTATCTTCCAGTAAGTGGAGTGGAGCTAAACGTTCAGAGTGAGGTGTGAGTGTGTGCGACTATGGCATGGCATAGTTGTTGTCGCGTGGCCTAGTGAGCAAGGCATCAGACTAGTAACCTGAAGGTCACTGGTTCGAGCCTGAGCTGAGGCAGCGTGTTTGTGTCCTTGAGCAAGGCACTTAACCACACATTGCTCTGCGACGACACCGGTGCCGAGCTGCATGGGTCCTAGTGCCCTTCTCTTGGACAACATCGGTGGCGTGGAGAGGGGAAGGCCTGCAGCTTGGGCAACTGCCGGTCTCCCATACAACCCTGCCCAGGCCTGCGCCCCGGAAACTCCAGGCACAGATCCATGGTCTCTTGAGACCAACGGATGCCAGCACCATGGCATGACAGCTGGTGACATCTCGTCAGATTTACCCCTGACAGTCCGGCCAGGAAGCAGAGTGACCATGGAACCCAGTGGACGATGCGTTGCCTTTTGGGAATGATGCAGCCCACAGTCAAATAGCCACCTTCACGCCGAACCGTGGACTGACAGCTCCGAACAGCCTCCTCTGATGTGCACAGCTCAGGGCACTGAGTGCAGGAGCTGGGATGTTTTGCTAAAGTTGTCTGGGACCTCGGTGAGGACGAGTTTGGAGTAATGTGTGCTGATCTGCTGCACACAGTATCAATAAGATTGAACGAGTGCAGAGAAAGTTTACAGGGACATTGTCAGGAGTTTCTTTCCTTCTCGGTGTTATTATCTATCTACCTATTGAGATACAGCACTGAAGAGATAGGCACTTCCTGGCCTTCGAGCCGTGTCACCGAGCGATCTCCCAATTTAACCCCAGCCTAATCAATTTACAAAGACAAATTAACCTCCCGCTCGGTACGTCTTTGGACTGTGGCAGGAGACCGGAGCGCCCGGAGGAAACCCAGGCACTCACAGGGAGAGTGTACACACTCCAAGCAGGCAACGGCAGGAACTGAACCCCAATCAGTCCTTTGAGGGCCAAAGTATCGACACATTGAAAGTTATGTTGAAAGTTGGCGAGGCTGATCGGTAGATCAGCACGGACTAGGCCGATTCAGTGCTGTGGTTTTCTATAGCTCTGTGACACTATGAGCTGAGTAATAACGAGAAGTTTGAAAGAGGTTTAGGGTATAGACAGAGTATGCATAGGCAGCTCTTTGCCCTCAGGTTGGCTGAGATTGGAACTTGAGGTCAAAAGTGGAATATTTAAGGGGGAGGTTTTTCGCTCAGGGTGGTGTGAATGAGGAATGAGCTGCCAGGGGGAAGTGCTGGCAGAATGAAGGGAAGCTTGGGTGGCTACAGTACATGGATGGGAGGGCCGTGGCCCAGGTGCAGATAGATGAAAATAAGCAGAAGACCGAGCTGGCATGAACGTGACGGGCTGAAAGGCCTGTTTCTGCGCTGTGGTGCTCTGTGGCTCTAAGGATCACAGGGGAGGCTGGATTGGAGGTGCTTTTACCAGGAAAACAGGCAAACCGCAGTGGCTCAGCCTGGTAGAGAGAGTCCACCCAAGACCTGGAGTGAGCAGGGGAAAACGGTGAGAAGAAAGCAGAAAGTGTGTCCTATTCCAGGAGCTTTCACTTCGTGGGAGACACTGTAAAGACGTAAGCATGTTGGGTCACACCCCGCACCTGGGTGAAAGAAGACAGTCAACAAAGAGGTGGAAGGACGGGGAGGCGCAAGAGCTGGGAGGTGAAGGGTGGATCCAGGTGAGGGGGTGATGGGCAGATGGAGGAGGGGAGAGTGGGAATAGCGACAGAGGCTGGGAGGTGATGGGTGGATCCAGGTGAGGAGGGATGATAGGCAGAGGGAGGAGGGGAGAGTGGGAATAGTGACAGAGGCTGGGAGGTGATGGGTGGATCCAGGTGAGGGGGTGATGGGCAGATGGAGGAGGGGAGAGTGGGAATAGTGACAGAGGCTGGGAGGTGAAGGGTGGATCCAGGTGAGGGGGTGATGGGCAGATGGAGGAGGGGAGAGTGGGAATAGTGACAGAGGGTGGGAGGTGATGGGTGGATCCAGGTGAGGAGGGATGATAGGCAGAGGGAGGAGGGGAGAGTGGGAATAGCGACAGAGGGTGGGAGGTGATGGGTGGATCCAGGTGAGGAGGGATGATAGGCAGAGGGAGGAGGGGAGAGTGGGAATAGCGACAGAGGGTGGGAGGTGATGGGTGGATCCAGGTGAGGGGGTGATAGGCAGATGGAGGGGAGAGTGGGAATAGCGACAGAGGCTGGGAGATGATGGGTAGATCCAGGTGAGGAGAGGTTACAGGCAGAGGAGAGGGAGGTGGAGCATGAAATAGAGGTAGGGAGTTGGTGAGGGCAGAGGGGAACAGTGGGGGAGGGTGTGAGAGATGGGCAGATGGGTGGGGTGGAGGAGCGGGTTATGGGGTTGTGTGGGTGTCAGAGGAACAGGGTAGACCAGAAGGAGAGAGAAAGGGGACTCAGGGGAAGCCATTTACCGGAAGCTGGAGAATTCCATGTTGACGAGTCTGTAGACTACCGCGGGGGAATATGATGTGCTGTTCCGAGGTGACGTACATTTATATTTACCTCTGTTACCAGAATCAGTATCAGACTTATCATCAATGACTTGAAATTTGTTGTGCCTTGCAAGAACATAAAATGACTCTAAACCTTTTGGTGGGTTCGGGGACTGTTCAGGGAGCTGATGGCAGAAGAGAGCAGCTCTTTCTAAAACACTGAGTGTGTGTCTTCAGCTCTCTCTGATACCCCGCCTCCTGCCTCCTGGCTCTTCCCCTTTCTCCCTGCTCCCTCCACCTGTCCGGCCGCCATCTCTCGGGCTCCTAAACCACGTTCCCTGATGAGAGGAGAGCGTGTCTGGAGAGGCGAGGACACTCCGGCTGAGTGCAGGGTGACACGGAGCCCCGAGCTGTCATTTCAAAGAGTGTCTAACTGTACCCTAAAAAACATCTGGAAAGCGCAGGGCACTAATGTACAGCTGCAGCATGAGGTAATTGATATTTGCTGAAAGTCCCGACAGCGGAGGACTCTGCACTGACGCTTCACCCGAGCACAGTTCCTGATCTAGGTCACTTGGAGCCTCAGGCACTCTGACAATACTCATTCATATTTAAATCATCACCTTCTGACCAATCGGGGCTTCTCACACCACATTCTTCCACTGTATTGATTTTCCACTGCTGTTGTGTTAGTTTAGAGGTGCATTACATCACTGAGAGCCAATAGCAAGCCAACAGAGGGAAGGTTACATCATCTCCTCTCCTGTGAGACAAGTCATCAGACCGAACAGGTATGATGAATTGCCCTCTCTCTCCTCCCCTTCCTGGCACGAGACTCATTGAGTCATAGAATGCTACAGCCCCTTCAACCCATCTAGTCCATGCCGAACTGTTATTCTACCCAATCCCGTCGACCTGCACCCGGACCAAACCCCTCCGCGCCCTTCCCGTCCATGTGCTTATCCAAACTTCTCTTAAACGATGCACTGAAACCTGACAGTAGCTCGTTCCACACTCTCACCACCCTCAGAGTGAGGTTGTGTGGTGGGTGGGTGATGTTTCCTGTTTTTGAATGCGTGGGAGGAGGGTTGAGGTTTTGACGCTGCTCCTGCGTAGCTGTGGGCTGGGGCTTCTTTGGGGTTCTGCGTTTTCTCTGTCATTCATTCTTTGGGGTTTCTTACTTTGAGGGTGTCTGTGAAGAGTACAAATTTCAGGTTGCATGCATTCTCTGATATTAAATGGAACCTTTGAACCTATGAACATTAAAGATTACAACTTTATTTGTCACATGCCCATCGAAATGTTGAGACATGCAGTGAAATGCCTCTTGTGTGTCAACGACCAACAGGATGTGCTGTGTGTCAACGATGTTGTGTTGACACAGGATGTGCTGGCTGCAGCCCCACAAGTGCTGTTGCTCTTCCATGGCGTTTCTGTCTGTGGGAAGACAAATCTCAGGGTGGTGTACTGCATACACACTTCGATAATAAATGTACTTTGAACCCTTGCCCACAACTCGCTAACTGTTACATCTATGGAAAAGTGGGAGGGAACTGGAGCAGCTGGAGAAAACGCACGCAGTGCCCTATGTACAATCTTCATCATCATCATTATGTGCCGTGCCATATGACATCATCATTATCTACCGAGTCGTATGACATCAGCAACCATGGTCTTTCCATGACCACAATTGCCCTTGGCACATTTTTCAACGGAAGCGGTTCTCCATTGCCTTCTTCTGGACAGTGTCTTTACAAGGTGGGTGACCACAGCTAATGTCTTGTGGTCGCATGCTGTATCAAACCATTATGCATCCAGACAGCATGTTTTCTATGGTGCATTGGTAATAACGCTGGGCAACCAAGATTTTACTTCCTGATACTTTCAGGTGTATCTTATGGATTTTGAGCCACTGATTGTGAAAATCACCATGAAGATTTCCCTATCATGCACCATTTTTAAAATGGCCTACATTTGTTATTTCGATTCATAATTCAAATCAGAATAATTGATGCCAAGATTAAGGGAGGCATTTTTGTTGGTCCACAAATCAAACTGCTAATTGATGATGGGCAATTCGAAGAACTTCTAGAGGGACCGGAGAAAATCACATGGAAGGCATTCAAGGATATTGTTGAAATTTTCTTGGCAACTACAGAGCACCAAACTACGTGCAGCTGGCTGACAACACGCTTCAAGCAAACAAAACGATGAAATGCAACATGTCACTAAAGATTCATTTTCTGCATTCCCATTTAGACTTCTTCCCTGCAAATCTTGGCGCTGTCAGTGACGAGCACGGTGAAAGGTTTCACCAAGACATTGCAATCGTGGAGAAACTGTATCATGGAAAACAGAACATAGAAGATAGAAATCTACTACAGCACATTACAGGCCCTTCGGCCCACAATGTTATGCCGACCATGTAACCTGCTGTAACTTGGAGACTGCCTAGAATTTCCCTAGCGCATAGCCCTCTATTTTTCTAAGCTCCACGTACCCGTCTGGGAGGCTCTTATAAAACCCTATGGTATCCGCCTCCACCATTGCCGCCGCCAGTGCATTCCAAGCACCCACCACTCTCTGTGTGAAAAACTGACCCCTGACATCCCCTATTTCCAAGCACCTTCAAACTATTCCCCCTCGTGTTAGCCATTTCAACCCTGGGAAAAAGCCTCTGGCTATCCACACCATCAATGCCCCTCATCACCTTATACACCTCTATCAGGTCACCTCTCACCCTCTGTCGCTCCAAGGAGAAAAGGCCAAGTTCACTCAACCTATTCTCATGAGGTACGCCCTCCAATCCAGGCAACATCCTTGAAATCTCCTCTGCACTCTCTCTACAGTATCCACATCCTTCCTGTTGTAAGGCGACTAGAACTGAACACAATACGCCAAGTGGGGTCTAACCAAAGTCTTACATAGTTGTGATATTACCTCACAGCTCTTGAACTCAATCCATGGTAGATGAATACCAACACACCGTAGGCCTTAATAACAACATTGTCAACCTGCGCAGCAGCTTTGAGAGTCCTATGGACTCGGACCCCAAGATGTCTCAGATCCTCCACACTGCCAAGAGTCTCACCATTTATATTATATTCTGTCTTCAAATTGGACCTACCAAAATGAACCACTTCATACTTATCTGGGTTGAACTCCATCTGCTGCTTCTCAGCCCAGTTCTGCATCCTATTGATGTCCCGCTGTAACCTCTGAGAACCCTCCTCACTATCCACAACGGGGCAACTGGAATCCATCAATACAGGCTGAATATTGTTGGACACTTAAGTGAGAAGCCTCAGCCACTGAGTACAAATGAAAATCATCAACAAAACATTTTTAGCTGAGTTGGACCATTGCAAAGCGTCAGCTCCATTATGCGATTAAACACATTATGTTCAATAAATGTTAATTCCTTGCTTCTCTAAATTTCTACATGATACAAGTAGTCTGAAATTCTATTTGAGTCCAACTTCAAGTGGTCTATCATAAACAAAAAAAGAAAGCAACACACTTTCGAAAAAAATTGTTATCCAGTGTAATTGGTAAGTCCTTGGGGACATGAAGCATTTCTTTAGCTTCCCGAGGAAGTGGAAGCTTTAGTCGAAGGCACTGTAGGAATTCCCAAAGACAGGAGGATGTACGGCTGGAGACAGAATCCAGACCCTCAGGAATGCCACAGGAGTAGAAAACCTTTGCATGCGTGCCTACCAGTCTAAGTGCGTGTGTGCTGGTGTTTTGCCTTCGACTTGTAGAACTGTTTACACAGTAATCAATACTGATGCCGCTACTGTTTGCATGTCTCGATCTGTCTCACCTGTGGTCAGGTGCAAACCACCCACCTGCTGACCTGACTACACAGGTGGGCGCTTCGATGCCCCCGTCTAACCCGGTCGCGCAGCGTGCAGAAACTGCTCTCACTGTTCGTCGAGGCGGGGGGTGCTTACGCCCTGAGAACAGCGCGGGGGGCCTGCCTACTGACAGGACAGGATAGACTTCACGTGGCGAAGATACTCCCATCAGTAGTGACGTAGCTTACAACACCAGCAACCTGCTTCCCGCTGCCGTCTGCAAGGACTCCCCACATTCTCCCGGTGACCACGTGGGTTTTCCCAGTTTCCCCTCACATTCTAAAGATGCACAGTCAAGGTTAGCGAGTTGTGGGCACGCTACCTTGTCCCGGAAACATGGCGACACTTGTGGGCTGCCCCCAGCACGCATTCAAGCTGAGCTGCCTTGGCTGTTAACATAACTCGACACTTTTCAAATCGTAGAAAATCCTACCTTGGCATTCTCGTAGAGATCGTTAAGAGCACCAAATTTCTTGGTGTTCACCTGACGGAGAATCTCACCTGGTCCCTCAACACTAGCTCCATAGCAAAGAAAGCCCAGCAGCGTCTCTACTTTCTGCGAAGGCTGAGGAAAGTCCATCTCCCACCCCCCATCCTCATCACATTCTACAGGGGCTGTATTGAGAGCATCCTGAGCAGCTGCATCACTGACTGGTTCGGAAATTTCACCATCTCGGATCGCAAGACCCTGCAGCGGATAGTGAGGTCAGCTGAGAAGATCATCGGGGTCTCTCTTCCCACCATCACGGACATTTGCACCACATGCTGCATCCACAAAGCAAACAGCATTATGAAGGACCCCACACACCCCGCATACAATCTCTTCTCCCTCCTGCCGTCTGGGAAAAGGCTCTGAAGCATTCGGGCTCTCACGACCAGACTATGTAACAGTTTCTTCCCCCAAGCTAGCAGACTCCTCAATACCCAGAGTCTGGACTGACACCTTGCCCTACTGTCCTGATTATATTTGTTGTAATGCTTGCACTGTTTTTGTGCACTTTCTGCAGTCCTGGGTAAGTCTGTAGTCTAGTGTACCTTTTTTCTGTGTTGTTTTTTACGTAGCTCAGTCTAGTTTTTGTACTGTGTCATGTAACACCATGGTCCTGACAAACATTGTCTCATTTTTACTGTGTACTGTACCAGCAGTTATGGTCGAAATGACAATAAAAGTGACTTGACTTGACTTGACTTGACTTGACACTGTGGCGCAGGAGTGACAGTGGCCAAACATCAGCCAGGTACGGTGGAGACTCGTTCTCTGGCAGGTCTAACCCAGCCGTGAAGGTGATGTTCCATCTGTATACTCCTAGACTAGATCTAGTAGTGGGATCGTGGCTGGCTAAGTCAAGGAGGTAAGCATGCCTTTGCTACTTTGTAGGTTCTGCCACTTCAGGCAAAGGCTGCACCCAATGAGGATGCCGACAGCAGGACGTCTGGTTGTATCTGTGGCAGATGAATCCAAAAGGGCCGATGGTACAGCCACCTTGGTGGCATGCAGAGGAACCGGAGTGCTGGTCAACGGATGGCATCATTAGACTAGTTAGTCGTCACTACGGGGGCAGCTTCCTGATCTGCTAAGTCTGTGACAGTCCTGTATACCACCTAGCATCAGATTTGGAAGCCCAGAGAGACTGTATGGTGGGGGCATGACACCGTCTGTCTTATTACTGTGCAAGGCGTGTTGGAGTAGAGTTTCTGGATGGTGTGGGCTAGTCTTGTGGCCCATTAACGTCCCTGCAGAGACTAAACTCTCAGCACAGTCAACATTGAAATCAATGGACAGCCGAAGAAGAGAAGGAGAGTCATAGAAAAGTGCAGCACAGAAACAGGCCTTTTGGCCCATCTAGTCTGTGCCAAACCATTTAAACTGCCTACTCGCATTGACCTGCCCTCCATATCCCTATCATCCGTGTACCTATCCAAACTTCTCTTAAGTGTTGAAATTGAGCTTGCATCCACCACTACACTGGCAGTTCAATCTGCACTCTCACAGCCCTCTGAGTGATGAAGTTTTCCCTCATGTTTCACGTGCACTTTTCACCTTTCACCCTTTTCCCATGACCCCTGGTTGTAATCCCACCCAAACTCAGTGGAAAAGGCTTGCTTGCATTTACCCTATCTATACCCTTCATAATTCCATATATCTCTACCAAATCTCCTCTCAATCTTCTACTCACAAAGGAATAAAGACCTTTCACTATATTTTTCAATGTACTTGTGAACAATCAAACTAAACTTCCTTTATTTCTGCTTTTCTAGTGGGAGAGTCCAGGATTTGAGGGCACAGGCTGAGAATAAGGGGATGTCCTTTTAAACCTGAGGTGAAAAGACCATGCTCTCTTCTCTTTACTCTGCAGGCGGTACAGAAGCCACCAGGTTCAGGAACATTTATTACTTTACAACGATTAGGCTCCTGAATCGGCATACATAACTTCACTCAGCACAACTCCAAACTGCTGATTCTACAACCCGCAGGCGGACTTTCAAGGGCTCTTTAAAAACTCATTTTCTCAGAGTTATCTTATTATTTGCATAATTTTTGTTTTCTTTTATACATTGGTTGCTTGTCAGAATTTGTCTCGTCTAAGATTCAAAATACATCTATCATCGAAGTACGTAAGCGATATACAACCCTGAGATTCATCCTCTCCCCAGACAGCCACGAAACAAAGAAACATCATGGAACCGGTTAAAAAAGAACTTCAAACCTCCAACACGCAAAAAAAAAAGAACAAATCGCGCCAACGACAGAAAAGTGAGCGAAAGGTGCTCTGAATGTAAAACAGCAAACATTGAAACAGTCTAAGAATATTCGGCTTCGATCAGTTCCATTCAGTTTAGCGTTCTGTCCCTCATTGACTGCAGGCCGCAGAGCCAGTCTGCCCTGATCAAAATCACACAAAAACAGAAACACATCGTAACGTGGGCTCGAGTCCAACCCACAAACGGTGTCAATTAAACCTTGCCAGAGACCCCAGACCCCAGCACCATCTTCTGGCAATGTCAAGCAAGAGGGCGAGAGAGGCCAGTCAAATGCTGACTCCTTCCCCCCGGCAGCAGCAAGTGAAAGCGAGGGAGAGGCCGGTTCACACAGGCAGACCACACACCCACTCATCTTCCACTCTCGTCCTGGTTGATTTCAACACATTAATCAGTGAGATCCAGTGAGAAGTGGCCTCGACCATTGGGCTCGCTCTTGCCCCATCTGCAGACTTCTTGGCCTCCGGGCAACATACTCCACTCAAACCCTCAGCACACTCACTCACAGACAGCAAAACGCCGGATCAGTCAACCGGCGTAGTTCTCCATATTTTCTGTACTTCTTTATTCTCCCTGTAAATGCCTGTCAGAAAACGAATCTCAAGGTAGTATACACGTACATTGATAATAAATTTTACTTTGAATTCTGAACCCTTCAGCTAGAGGGTGTGAATCTGTGGAATTCGTGGCCACAGACATCTGCAAGAGGGTAAGTCATTGAACCTAATTAAGATAGACATTGACGGGTTTTAGATTGGCAAGGGGGTTAAAGGTTATAGGGTGGAGAAAGAAAATCAGCCATGATTGTATGGCGTAGCAGACTCGATGGGCTGAATGGCCCCATTCTGCTCTTGTATCTTATGGTCCTGTTCTTCTACTGCCACCAGTTTGGACCCCTACATCATCTGAGGTGTCTACTACCCTCTGTACCTATGACGCACTGCCCTAAGTCCCGGTTGCAATCTCTCTTCCAGTAGTGAGAATGCACCATTGAGTGCAGGAGGCAGCTTCCTTCAGCTGAGAACTCGTCAGCTCTCTTGACTGGATGAGAACATTTATTTATTTATTGAGATACAGTGCAGAATAGGCTCATTCAGCCCTTCAGACCCCATTTCCCAGTAATCCCCCAGTTTAATCCTAGCCTAATCGTGGGACAATTTACAATGCTCAATTACCCTTTGGACTGTGGGAGGGAAACCGGAGCACCCGGAGGAAACCCACACGGCCACTGAGAGAATGTACGAAGTTCTTACAGGTAGTGGGTGGGTTGAACGTGGGCACCTGTACTGTAAAGCACTGAGCTAACTGCTACACTCGCTTGCCCACAACTCACTAACCTGGGCCTGTACACCTTTGGAATGTGGGAGGAAATCTGAGCACCGGGAGGAAACCCGACTGTCACAGGGAGAACTTGTGACTGTGGCACTGCAAAGCGTTACTCTACCTTGCCGCTCGGCATTCAGGAAGTCAGGAGGAGGCACGTTTGCTCTTGGGCAATTGGAACATCATGGAAGAAGCAAAGTTGGAGGACAATAACCATCACTGCTAACCTAAAATGGCCAGATGTGCTCTTGCCTGGGTGTTAGGAGACATTTCCCTGCGATGGTGAAGATCTCTGGGGGTTATTGCTGAGACTGTAGGGAGAGGACCGATGGTTAGAGGACACTGGGAGGTTCACTGGGGGTATCGAGCCTTTTGAGACGTCTGAGGCCATAACAAGAATGGGGATGCCAGGAGATGGGGATCATTTCTGCGAGCATTTGAGATCAACAGCGGAAGCTTTCTACATGGCCAACAATGTTGGTGCGGACTTCTGTCACAGTCCTTGCCATTGGTCAGTCTGCATACCCATCCAATTGGTACAGTCCCATCACCCACCAATCACCAGTCCCAATGGATGAAACTGCCACACCACAGGCACGTCTTATCAATGGAAATTCAAGGCTTCCTTGCTGTTAATCCTCAGCAAGTCACTGAAATTGTCCGCATTCCCCATTCAGCAGGACAAAGAAGCCGATTATAGACTTCAGGAGAAGGAAACAAGAGGTGCATGAGGCAGTCCTCATCAGAGGATCAAAGGTGGAATTGGTTAACAACTTTAAATTCCAAGGTGTTATAATTTCAGAGCATCTCTCCTGGGCCTAGCACACACATGCAATTATGAAGGAAGCATGACAGTAGGAGTAAGGAACTCCTAATTCCTTAGGAGTTTGCTAAGATTTAGCATGACATTGAAAACTTTGACCAACTTCTATAGATGTGTAGTGGAGAGTATATTGACTGGCTGTATCGCAGCCTGGTATGGAAACACCAATGCCCTTGAATGGAAAATCCGACACAAAGTAGTGGATACGGCCCAGTGCATCACAGGTAAAGACCCCCCCACCATTGAAAACTTCTACATGAAACAATTTGCAGGAAAGCAGCATCCATAATCAAGGACACCTACCACCAAGGCCACGCCTTCTGCTCACCGCTGCCATCAGGAAGAAGGTACAGGAGCCTCAGGTCCCACACCACCAGGTTCAGGAACAGTTATTACCCCACAACCATCAGGCTCCTGAACCAGAGTGGATAACTTCACTCAACACAATGAGCCTCAGGTCCCACACCACCAGGTTCAGGAACAGTTATTACCCGTCAACCATCAGGCTCCTGAACCAGTGTGGATAACTTCACTCACCATATTGAGCCTCAGGTCCCACACCACCAGGATCAGGAACAGTTATCACCCCACAACCATCAGGCTCCTGAAACAGTGTGGATAACGTCACTCACCACAATGAGCCTCAGGTCCCACACCACCAGGTTCAGGAACAGTTATTATCCCACAACCATCAGACTCCTGAACCAGTGTGGGTAACTTCACTCACCACAATGAGCCTCAGGTCCCACACCACCAGGTTCAGGAACAGTTATTACCCCACAACCATCAGGCTCCTGAACCAGTGTGGATAACTTCACTCACCACAATGAGCCTCAGGCCCACACCACCAGGTTCAGGAACAGTTATTACCCCACAACCATCAGACTCCTGAACCAGTGTGGATAACTTCACTCACCATATTGAGCCTCAGGTCCCACACCACCAGGATCAGGAACAGTTATTACCCCACAACCATCAGGCTCCTGAACCAGCGTGGATTATTTCACTCACCACAATGAGCCTCAGATCCCACAACTCCAGTTTCAGGAACAGTTATTACCCCACAACCATCAGGCTCCCGAACCAGTGTGGATAACTTCACTCACCACAATGAGCCTCAGATCCCACAACTCCAGTTTCAGGAACAGTTATTACCCCACAACTATCAGGCTCCCGAACCAGTGTGGATAACTTCACTCACCACAATCAGCCTCAGGTCCCACACCACCAGGTTCAGGAACAGTTATTACCCCACAACCATCAGGCTCCTGAACCAGTGTGGATAACTTCACTCACCACAATGAGCTTCAGGTCGCACACCACCAGGTTCAGGAACAGTTATTACCCCACAACCATCAGACTCCTGAACCAGTGTGGATAACTTCACTCACCACAATGAGCTTCAGGTCGCACACCACCAGGTTCAGGAACAGTTATTACCCCACAACCATCAGACTCCTGAACCAGTGTGGATAACTTCACTCACCATATTGAGCCTCAGGTCCCACACCACCAGGTTCAGGAACAGTTATTACCCCACAACCATCAGGCTCCTGAACCAGTGTGGATAACTTCACTCACCACAATGAGCCTCAGGTCCCAAACCACCAGGTTCAGGAACAGTTATTACCCCACAACCATCAGGCTTTGAGTGAAGATGACCCCCCTTAGTTGGGTGTCTCTCATTGATTCTGTTACAGTTATTGTTCTGTTTATTGAGTATGCCCACAAGAAAACAAATCTCAGGGTTGTACATGGCGACATAGTTGTACTCCGATAATAAATTTACTTTGAACTTTGAAACTTTGTAAGGAAGTGTAATGTGAGAGTAACCATTGCAACATGTTGCTAGGACACGGTTTCATTTTCACTGTTATGGCCCTTAAAGGTTTATTAAAGGGGAGGTGTGTCAGAAACCGTCACATGATCTGGTTAGTTAATTCAGAAGCAAAGATCTACTCTGTTCCTGGTGTGAGATCATACAGCATAGAACGTCGACCAGTCAACGCAAGGATATGCCCTTCGGCCCATCACGCTGTGCTGACATGTTCAGTTCTTCAGCCCATCATCCCCACCGGAGACGGGCTGGCAGCAGCAGCTTGTCAGAGCCCTCTGTCCTGGGTTGGTCCCTCAGGCTGGCGAATCCCCCCGGTGAAGTTCGTTCTTCTCCCAGGGGTGAAGTGTCCGGGGCTTCTGACGATGTTTCCGCAGCACTGGGTATTTATGAGATGGGCTTGCTGGGTCCACACTCAACCTTCCTCCTTTTGCAGTCGGGCACGGCACCGTCCATGACAGAATTCTAAATAACTGGACTGGCAGCCAAATGCCCGAATAAATTAATCCCTTTCGCCCACTCAGGAATCAGAATCAGCATCCGGTTGAATATCACAGGCATACATCATGAAATTTGTTGCTTTGCAGAAGTAGTACAGTACAATGCATGAAATATATAATTACAATAAGACATATATACAGTATACCATATACGTGATTATATAAGTGGTGCAAAAAGGAGCAACAAAATGAGGTAGGATTCATGACCATGAACCATTCAGAAATCGGATGGCGGTGGGGAGGAAGCTGTGTCTGAGTTGTTGAGTGTGTGTCTTCAGGCTCCTGTACCTCCTCCCTGATGGTCGCAATGAGAAGGGGTCATGTGCTGGGTGACGGGGATCCTCAAAGATGGATGCCACCTTTCTGAGGCATTGAGGTGACCTGGATGTCAGAGGGGCTGGTGCCCATGCTGGAGAAGTCTGCGTTCACAACTCGCTGCAGCTTTCACTGATCCTGTGCCGTGGCCCCTCCCCGATACCAGCCAGAATGCTCTCCCTGTAGAATCCAGATACAGTGAGGAATAGGCCCCTCTGTCCCTTCCAGCCACGCCAATCGGCAGCCCCCCGATTTTACCCCAGCCCAATCATGGGACAATTTACAATGACCAATCAACCAGTACATGGGCGGAAACTGGAGGAAACCCATGGGTCTCAGGGAGGACGTGCAAACTCCTTACAGACAGCAGCCGCAATTGAACCTAGGTCGCCTATACTGTAAAGCATTGTGCTAACCGCTATGCTATTGTAAATTTGTTACAATAAGAAATATAAAATGTATACGTATGTATGTGTGTATATATGTGTGTGTGCATGTTTGTGTACTTCTTAATGTAATAATAGTTTATTTTATGTATTACACTGTACTGCTGCTGCAAAACAATTAATTTCATGACTATATATATATAGCTCCTATAAAAGTAGTGAGGTACCATACTCCTGATGAAGGGTTTCGGCCTGAAACTTCGTTATTACCTCCTCCCATAGATGCTGTCTGGCCTGCTGAGTTCTGCCAGCATTTTGTGTTTTTTATTTGGGTACCATAAGACTCTCTTTTTGTAATACAGGGTACTTAGTTAACTCTATATATCTGGTCCTAGACATCCCCACCATAGGAAATATCGTCTCCACTTCCACTCTATTGAAGCCTTTCAACGTTCGATTAACTTCAATGAAAGCTGTCCTCATTCTTCTGAATTCCAGCAAGTACAGGTCCAGAGCCACCCAACACTGCTCGCGTGACAAGCCTCTCAGTCCTGGAATCATTGAACCTAAGGCTGGAGGGCACAGCGGCTGAATGGTTGGATGTTCTTTCAGAATGGAGGTGAGGGGAAAGTTCTTTAGTCAGAGTGCGCTGTATCTGGGGAACTCCTTGCCACAGATGGTTGTGGAGGCCAGGTCTTTGAAGGCAGACGTTGATAGATGGTAGATCAGTCAGGGCATGAAGGGATACGGGGAGAAGGCAGGAGATTGGGGCTGAGAGGGAAATGGATCAGCCACGATGGTATGGCGGAGCAGACTTCTGCTCCTGTATCTTACAGTCTGATTGCCTTATATCAGAATCAGGTTTCCCAATACTCGCATCTGTCATGATTGTTTCTGAGACAGCTGCACAGTGCAATACACAGGACTACCACAGTTCTGTGCAAAAGTCTTTGGCACCTTAGCGACAGATATTGGCACAGTACTGCAGATGCCAGTGATAATAAACCTGATTCTGAATTTGACTGTGCAAGTACAAGGACTTTAATTATCAGATCCAGATCTGCACACTTGAGGCCCTCCGCTGGTCCGGGCGACCATGGATATTACATCCTAGCTGTCTACATGGTACACAAGCCTGGGCAGTACATTATGGAGGGCAGGCTGTTGCCCGTGCAATAGGCTCCCCCTCTCCACGCAGCTGATCATGAGAGACCATTTGGCACCATAGGGACTCCAGCTCTGGATTTTTCCCGAGTCATTACTCCCAAAGCCTTCCCCATGAGTGGGTGTAGGTGCAAGGCAGCGGATATTTGAGATCATTGTTTTCCTTCTCCCAGATGAGCTGCCAACCGTGGCTGACTAATCCCATCTGCCCACGGTGACAGTCACCCGCGTTTGCTCTTCTCCTGTCAGCGGGATTGGTTCCACCGGGCTTAGTCACTAAGCCACATGTGAAGGCCAGGGGCCGGACTTGGTTGTCAGAGGCTATTTGAGACACATGCCATTGGGAGCATTTAATAGGCAGCGGGAGATTGTCTCCACTACCACCCCTGGCTACGACAGCCTTCAGGAACCTTTTCCCACATACATCGAAACACGTCATTTGCATTAGCAGCCAAGCAAGTGCTGCGGGCAGCCCAGAAGAGTCCCCACCAATCCGGTGCTGACATAGGCATACTCATAATGCTCAGTCGAACAACGCAAGCGGTAACAAAAATACTCAGAACAAGAGAACAGCATCAAAACAAGCCCCCTGTCCACCCCTCGGAGATGCCCATGGTAGTGTAGGGAGGTGTCATTGCGTCATAGAGCACTACAGCACAGGGAAAGGCCCTTCAGCCCATCTAGTTGGCCTAGCCCCATCAACTCACAGAGTGAATCCTAGAGACTCAGGTGGTCCAGAGTATTTCACAGCTGAGGGTTCTGCAGGTTGCTGCAAGAACCAATGTGCACCATGTGGACTTGTTCAAAGAATTGGAACGGCGGGTGGGGTGGGGGGGGAGGTTGCCTTGGGAGTGTAGCAGTTAGCACGACACTCTTACAGTTCGAGGCATCAGAGTTCAGTGGCATGGCATCTATAGAAGGTTTTGTACGTTTCTTCCCATGAGCGCACGGGTTTCCTCCGAGTGTCCCAGTCTCCTCCCACTTTCCAAAGAAATTGTTCTGTGATTAGGCCGGGTGGCTTTTGAGGCCAGAAAGACCTGTCGACCCGCCCTGTATCTCTAAATAAAATAAATACAATAAAAATTCACTCTAAATACCCCAGCTGTCAGCCATGGGCAGCAGCCAAGTCTCTTGGACGAGACGTCCATCTGAGATCCTTTCTCAGCTGTTGTTTAACATTCCTTTGGAGGTCCACTGACCCAAATGTATCCCCCGCCAAACATCAGTAAAAGCAAGCGACTGACGCACCGTCTCCAGGTCTGCCAGAGCTTGCTGTGTGGCAACTGGCTTCCTTGTTTCAACCCCTCAGATCTTTAGTTCCGCGGAGAATGCCTGTGTTTCAGTACAAAGAGTTTCATTTTGTTCTGATCATACGTAAACTTGCCATGAAGATATGAAAGAGTTATTTCAGGAATATTAGTTTAGATCACAATTTATATAACAATTACAGCATGGAAACAGGCCATCTCGGCCCTTCTAGTCCGTGCTGAACGCTTACTCTCACCTAGTCCCACCTACCTGCACTCAGCCCATAACCCTCCATTCCTTTCCTGTCCATATACCTATCCAATTCTTTTTTTAAATGACAACATCGAACCTGCCTCTACCACTTCTACTGGAAGCTCGTTCCACACAGCTACCACTCTCTGAGAAAAGTAGTTCCCCCTCGTGTTACCCCTAAACTTTTGCCCCTTAACTCTCAACTCATGTCCTCTTGTTTGAAGCACCCCTACTCTCAATGGAAAAAGCCTATCCACGTTAACTCGATCTATCCCCCTCATAATTTTAAATACCTCGATCAAATCCCCCCTCAACCTTCTACGCACCAAAGAATAAAGCCCTAACTTGTTCAACCTTTCTCTGTAACTTAGGTGCTGAAACCGAGGTAACATTCTAGTAAATCTCCTCTGTACTCTCTCTATTTTGTTGACATCTTTCCTATAATTCTGTGTACAGAAATTTACACTATTTATTCATATAGATATAAATATGAATAAAGATTTATTCATATCTTAATATTATCGGGAGTCTCGAGGAGACTTGATAGGTCACCATAGGTTCCAGTGTTGTACGATAGCCTAGTGGTTAGCACAACACTTGAAAACACTAGCGATCCGGGTTCAATTCCCGCAGCTGCCTGTGTTAATTCACATACGGGGGAAGGGGTGCTAGGCTGCATAAAAATACATAAATATATATTTCTCATTGTAACAAAATTCATGCTTGTTTCTCTGAATAATTTTCCGATAGTCCTGATGATAATTCTGATGTCCAGGATTCGTTTCGCCGGGCACTTTGATTTGAGGTGGCACAGCAGGGCGGCCGAGGGCCCTGAGCACCGTGACTCCGGTTCCCACATTCCCGTTGCGCCGCAGTGGCAGCCTCGAACGGAGGTAAGCACTTACCACACGTGCTCGGCTCCTGCGGTTTTATCACCACGGCGAAGAGGCAGATCTTTGCATTTCTCTGTCGGAGAGAAACGGAAGGGTTGACTCATTCTTCGAACGAACCTCAATGACATCACCCAATTTTTTAATCTGTGTGTATGCAAAGCGAGAAAAAAAAAACACAATAACAGACCCTGATAAACAAGCTGAGATCATCGTTTAATTTAAACTGTTACTCCGTGTTGTTAACGTGAGGTCACTCGTTCGCCAGGTAATTGGACGAGATTTGGCTGTATCCGTGGCGAGGCCGTAATCACTGCCGTTGAGAGACAGAGAGAAGGTGGCAGCAAGAGGGGGAGAAAAAGAGAGAGGTGGAGAGGTGTGGCGAGAGATGGAGGAGGAGGGAGAGGTGTGTGATATAGAGAGATGGGAAAGGGTAGGGAGAGCGATAGATGGGAATGTGTAGTAGTAGATGGGGAGTAGAGGGAAGGAGAGGGAGGTAAAAGGGGAAGAGAGAGAGGGGGAGCCAGAGATAAAAAGAGGGGGGTGGAGGAAGAGGGGATGAGGGGAGAGAGATAAAGAGGGGAATGGAGAGGGGAGGGAGAGAGAGTGAAAAGAGGGGGAGTGGGGACAGAGATGACAGACGGGATGAATAGGTGGAGGAAAGAGAGAAAACGGATAGAGGCAGAGGGAGGGGAGAGGTGGGAAGAAGAATGATATAGGAGATTAAAGATAAGCTTTATATTCACATGTACATCGTGGCTTCACATGCTCACACTGTGTTGGTCTCTGACACGGGCTTCACATTCCACTATTTCCCTGTTTCAATGTACTAGAAAGCGAACCTGGTCTTCTTCACGGCCAGAGCCCAGTCCCAAACAGCCGACCCGCCTTCCAGCTCTCCCCTCCCATCAGTCCACTTCCTCAGCCTGAAGGCAAATGCCCGGCCGGAGGGCAAACCCAGTGGGCTTGTTCCCCTCGTGCAGAACACAGCTCTGACCTGCCCCACATGACATGGGGGGGGGGGGGATCTGAATTCCCGCCCCAGGACATAGAACAGTACTGCACAGTACAGGCCCTTTGGCCCACAATGTTATGCTGACCCTTTAACCTACTCCAAGATCAATCTAGCCCTTCCCTCCCACATAGCCCCCCCCCCCACTTTTCGCTCAATTCTCTTTCGTCCATGCAACAAGACACAGCAAAGTTTCGCAGGCGGCTGACAACATGACTAACAATTCTACTAAAGATACATCTTCAGGACTGCGATCAGTGTCATCTGCAGCCTGTAATTTCCTGCAGGGAGGTGTGTTTTTGGAACACCTGTATGAAATCTTCAGGGATTCAGCCAACTGGACTCTCGAGAAGGCAGGTACAGTCACAGCGGCCATTGCTGGAGCAGACTCCGGCTCGGACTGAGACTTTGGTCCGGGGAACCTGGACCTCAGAGTGAAAAACAACTCGATAATTAGCCAATTTAAACGCCAAGCCACATTAAAAAGAAAAAGGCATGGAGGCTGAGGGTGGAGGACGAACCATTTTTCAGCTCAATACTCTGGGAGGCTTTACTGACCTCAGCACTGAACTGTCTCTGTGACTGTGGCCTGCAGCCATCGACACTCCCTCAGCACTGAACTGTCTCAGTGACTGTGGCCTGCAGCCATCGACACTCCCTCAGCACTGAACTGTCTCTGTGACTGTGGCCTGCAGCCATCGTCACTCCCTCAGCACTGAACTGTCTCTGTGACTGTGGCCTGCAGCCATAGTCACTCCCTCAGCACTGAACTGTCTCTGTGACTGTGGCCTGCAGCGATCGACACTCCCTCAGCACTGAACTGACCCTGTGACTGTGGCCTGCAGCCATCGACACTCCCTCAGCACTGAACTGACTCTGTGACTGTGACCTGCAGCCATCGACACTCCCTCAGCACTGAACTGTCTCTGTGACTGTGGCCTGCAGCCATCGACACTTCCACAGCACTGAACTGTCTCTGTGACTGTGACCTGCAGCCATCGACACTTCCACAGCACTGAACTGTCTCTGTGACTGTGGCCTGCAGCGATCGACACTCCCTCAGCACTGAACTGTCTCTGCGACTGTGGCCTGCAGCGATTGTCACTCCCTCAGCACTGAACTGTCTCTGTGACTGTGGCCTGCAGCCATCGTCACTCCCTCAGCACTGAACTGTCTCTGTGACTGTGGCCTGCAGCCATCGACACTCCCTCAGCACTGAACTGACCCTGTGACTGTGATCTGCAGCCATCGACACTTCCTCAGCACTGAACTGTCTCTGTGACTGTGGCCTGCAGCCATCGACACTTCCACAGCACTGAACTGTCTCTGTGACTGTGACCTGCAGCGATCGACACTTCCACAGCACTGAACTGTCTCTGTGACTGTGGCCTGCAGCGAACGACACTCCCTCAGCACTGAACTGTCTCTGCGACTGTGGCCTGCAGCCATCGTCACTCCCTCAGCACTGAACTGTCTCTGTGACTGTGGCCTGCAGCCATCGACACTCCCTCAGCACTGAACTGACCCTGTGACTGTGGCCTGCAGCGATCGACACTCCCTCAGCACTGAACTGTCTCTGCGACTTTGGCCTGCAGCCATTGTCACTCCCTCAGCACTGAACTGTCTCTGTGACTGTGGCCTGCAGCCATCGACACTTCCACAGCACTGAACTGTCTCTGTGACTGTGGCCTGCAGCCATCGTCACTCCCTCAGCACTGAACTGTCTCTGTGACTGTGGCCTGCAGCCATCATCACTCCCTCAGCACTGAACTGTCTCTGTGACTGTGGCCTGTAGCGATCGACACTCCCTCAGCACTGAACTGACCCTGTGACTGTGGCCTGCAGCCATCGACACTTCCACAGCACTGAACTGTCTCTGTGACTGTGGCCTACAGCGATCGACACTCCCTCAGCACTGAACTGTCTCTGTGACTGTGGCCTGCAGCGATCGACACTCCCTCAGCACTGAGCTGTCTCTGTGACTGTGACCTGCAGCGATCGACACTCCCTCAGCACTGAACTGACTCTGTGACTGTGGCCTGCAGCGATCGTCACTCCCTCAGCACTGAACTGTCTCTGTGACTGTGGCCTGCAGCCATTGTCACTCCCTCAGCACTGAACTGTCTCTGCGACTGTGGCCTGCAGCGATTGTCACTCCCTCAGCACTGAACTGTCTCTGTGACTGTGGCCTGCAGCCATCGACACTCCCTCAGCACTGAACTGACCCTGTGACTGTGGCCTGCAGCCATCGTCACTCCCTCAGCACTGAACTGTCTCTGTGACTGTGGCCTGCAGCCATCGTCACTCCCTCAGCACTGAACTGACCCTGTGACTGTAACCTGCAGCCATCGACACTCCCTCAGCACTGAACTGACCCTGTGACTGTGGCCTGCAGCCATCGTCACTCCCTCAGCACTGAACTGACCCTGTGACTGTGGCCTGCAGCCATCGACACTCCCTCAGCACTGAACTGTCTCTGTGACTGTGGCCTGCAGCCATCGACACTCCCTCAGCACTGAACTGTCTCTGTGACTGTGACCTGCAGCCATCGACACTTCCACAGCACTGAACTGTCTCTGTGACTGTGACCTGCAGCCATCGACACTTCCACAGCACTGAACTGTCTCTGTGACTGTGACCTGCAGCCATCGTCACTCCCTCAGCACTGAACTGACCCTGTGACTGTGACCTGCAGCGATCGACACTCCCTCAGCACTGAACTGTCTCTGTGACTGTGGCCTGCAGCGATCGACACTCCCTCAGCACTGAACTGTCTCTGTGACTGTGGCCTGCAGCCATGGTCACTCCCTCAGCACTGAACTGTCTCTGTGACTGTGGCCTGCAGCCATCGACACTCCCTCAGCACTGAACTGACCCTGTGACTGTGGCCTGCAGCCATTGTCACTCCCTCAGCACTGAACTGTCTCTGTGACTGTGGCCTGCAGCCATCGTCACTCCCATCAGCACTGAACTGTCTCTGTGACTGTGACCTGCAGCCATCGACACTTCCTCAGCACTGAACTGTCTCTGTGACTGTGGCCTGCAGCCATCGTCACTCCCTCAGCACTGAACTGACCCTGTGACTGTGGCCTGCAGCGATCGACACTCCCTCAGCACTGAACTGACCCTGTGACTGTGGCCTGCAGCCATCGACACTCCCTCAGCACTGAACTGTCTCTGTGACTGTGGCCTGCAGCCATCGACACTCCCTCAGCACTGAACTGTCTCTGTGACTGTGACCTGCAGCCATCGACACTCCCTCAGCACTGAACTGTCTCTGTGACTGTGACCTGCAGCCATCGACACTTCCACAGCACTGAACTGTCTCTGTGACTGTGGCCTGCAGCCATCGTCACTCCCTCAGCACTGAACTGTCTCTGTGACTGTGGCCTGCAGCGATCGACATTCCCTCAGCACTGAACTGTCTCTGCGACTTTGGCCTGCAGCCATCGACACTTCCACAGCACTGAACTGTCTCTGTGACTGTGGCCTGCAGCCATCGTCACTCCCTCAGCACTGAACTGTCTCTGTGACTGTGGCCTGCAGCCATCGTCACTCCCTCAGCACTGAACTGTCTCTGTGACTGTGGCCTGCAGCGATCGACACTCCCTCAGCACTGAACTGACCCTGTGACTGTGGCCTGCAGCGATCGACACTCCCTCAGCACTGAACTGACCCTGTGACTGTGGCCTGCAGCCATCGTCACTCCCTCAGCACTGAACTGTCTCTGTGACTGTGGCCTGCAGCCATCGTCACTCCCTCAGCACTGAACTGTCTCTGTGACTGTGGCCTGCAGCCATCATCACTTCCTCAGCACTGAACTGTCTCTGTGACTGTGGCCTGCAGCGATCGACACTCCCTCAGCACTGAACTGTCTCTGTGACTGTGGCCTGCAGCCATTGTCACTCCCTCAGCACTGAACTGTCTCTGCGACTTTGGCCTGCAGCGATCGTCACTCCCTCAGCACTGAACTGTCTCTGTGACTGTGGCCTGCAGCGATCGACACTCCCTCAGCACTGAACTGTCTCTGTGACTGTGACCTGCAGCGATCGACACTCCCTCAGCACTGAACTGTCTCTGCGACTGTGGCCTGCAGCGATTGACACTCCCTCAGCACTGAACTGACCCTGTGACTGTGGCCTGCAGCCATCGTCACTCCCTCAGCACTGAACTGTCTCTGTGACTGTGGCCTGCAGCCATCGACACTCCCTCAGCACTGAACTGACCCTGTGACTGTGGCCTGCAGCCATCGTCACTCCCTCAGCACTGAACTGTCTCTGTGACTGTAACCTGCAGCCATCGACACTCCCTCAGCACTGAACTGTCTCTGTGACTGTAACCTGCAGCCATCGTCACTCCCTCAGCACTGAACTGTCTCTGTGATTGTAACCTGCAGCCATCGACACTCCCTCAGCACTGAACTGACCCTGTGACTGTGGCCTGCAGCGATCGACACTCCCTCAGCACTGAACTGTCTCAGTGACTGTGGCCTGCAGCGATCGACACTTCCACAGCACTGAACTGACCCTGTGACTGTTGCCTGCAGCCATCGTCACTCCCTCAGCACTGAACTGTCTCTGTGACTGTGGCCTGCAGCGATCGACACTCCCACAGCACTGAACTGTCTCTGTGACTGTGGCCTGCAGCCATCGTCACTCCCTCAGCACTGAACTGTCTCTGTGACTGTGACCTGCAGCGATCGACACTCCCTCAGCACTGAACTGTCTCTGTGACTGTGGCCTGCAGCCATCGTCACTCCCTCAGCACTGAACTGTCTCTGTGACTGTGGCCTGCAGCGATCGACACTCCCTCAGCACTGAACTGTCTCTGCGACTGTGACCTGCAGCCATTGACACTCACCTCAACACTGAACTGTCTGTGTGACTGTGGCCTGCAGCCAGCGTCACTCCCTCAGCACTGAACTGTCTCTGTGACTGTGGCCTGCAGCGATCGACACTCCCTCAGCACTGAACTGTCTCTGTGACTGTGGCCTGCAGCCATCGTCACTCCCTCAGCACTGAACTGTCTCTGTGACTGTGGCCTACAGCGATCGACACTCCCTCAGCACTGAACTGACTCTGTGACTGTGACCTGCAGCGATCGACACTCCCTCAGCACTGAGCTGTCTCTGTGACTGTGACCTGCAGCCATCATCACTCCCTCAGCACTGAACTGTATCTGTGACTGTGGCCTGCAGCCATTGTCACTCCCTCAGCACTGAACTGTCTCTGCGACTGTGGCCTGCAGCGATTGTCACTCCCTCAGCACTGAACTGTCTCTGTGACTGTGGCCTGCAGCCATCGACACTCCCTCAGCACTGAACTGACCCTGTGACTGTGACCTGCAGCGATCGACACTCCCTCAGCACTGAACTGTCTCTGTGACTGTGGCCTGCAGCGATCGACACTCCCTCAGCACTGAACTGTCTCTGTGACTGTGGCCTGCAGCCATGGTCACTCCCTCAGCACTGAACTGTCTCTGTGACTGTGGCCTGCAGCCATCGACACTTCCACAGCACTGAACTGTCTCTGTGACTGTGGCCTGCAGCCATCGACACTTCCACAGCACTGAACTGTCTCTGTGACTGTGGCCTGCAGCCATCGACACTTCCACAGCACTGAACTGTCTCTGTGACTGTGGCCTGCAGCCATCGACACTTCCACAGCACTGAACTGTCTCTGTGACTGTGGCCTGCAGCCATCGACACTCCCTCAGCACTGAACTGTCTCTGTGACTGTGGCCTGCAGCCATCGACACTCCCTCAGCACTGAACTGACCCTGTGACTGTAACCTGCAGCCATCGACACTCCCTCAGCACTGAACTGACCCTGTGACTGTGGCCTGCAGCCATTGTCACTCCCTCAGCACTGAACTGTCTCTGTGACTGTGGCCTGCAGCCATCGTCACTCCCTCAGCACTGAACTGTCTCTGTGACTGTGGCCTGCAGCGATCGACACTCCCTCAGCACTGAACTGTCTCTGCGACTGTGACCTGCAGCCATTGACACTCACCTCAACACTGAACTGTCTGTGTGACTGTGGCCTGCAGCCATCGTCACTCCCTCAGCACTGAACTGTCTCTGCGACTGTGGCCTGCAGCCATCGTCACTCCCTCAGCACTGAACTGTCTCTGTGACTGTGGCCTGCAGCCATGGTCACTCCCTCAGCACTGAACTGTCTCTGTGACTGTGACCTGCAGCCATCGTCACTCCCTCAGCACTGAACTGACCCTGTGACTGTGGCCTGCAGCCATCGTCACTCCCTCAGCACTGAACTGTCTCTGTGACTGTGGCCTGCAGCCATCGACACTCCCTCAGCACTGAACTGTCTCTGTGACTGTGGCCTGCAGCGATCGACACTCCCTCAGCACTGAACTGTCTCAGTGACTGTGGCCTGCAGCCATCGACACTCCCTCAGCACTGAACTGTCTCAGTGACTGTGGCCTGCAGCCATCGACACTTCCACAGCACTGAACTGTCTCTGTGACTGTGGCCTGCAGCCATCGTCACTCCCTCAGCACTGAACTGTCTCTGTGACTGTGACCTGCAGCGATCGACACTCCCTCAGCACTGAACTGTCTCTGTGACTGTGACCTGCAGCCATCGTCACTCCCTGAGCACTGAACTGACTCAGTGACTGTGGCTTGCAGCCATCGACACTTCCACAGCACTGAACTGACTCAGTGACTGTGGCCTGCAGCCATCGACACTTCCACAGCACTGAACTGTCTCTGTGACTGTGGCCTGCAGCCATGGTCACTCCCTCAGCACTGAACTGACCCTGTGACTGTGGCCTGCAGCCATCGACACTCCCTCAGCACTGAACTGTCTCTGTGACTGTGGCCTGCAGCCATCGACACTCCCTCAGCACTGAACTGTCTCTGTGACTGTGACCTGCAGCCATCGACACTTCCACAGCACTGAACTGTCTCTGTGACTGTGGCCTGCAGCCATCGTCACTCCCTCAGCACTGAACTGTCTCTGTGACTGTGGCCTGCAGCGATCGACACTCCCTCAGCACTGAACTGTCTCTGCGACTTTGGCCTGCAGCCATCGTCACTCCCTCAGCACTGAACTGTCTCTGTGACTGTGGCCTGCAGCGATCGACACTCCCTCAGCACTGAACTGACCCTGTGACTGTGGCCTGCAGCGATCGACACTCCCTCAGCACTGAACTGTCTCTGCGACTTTGGCCTGCAGCCATTGTCACTCCCTCAGCACTGAACTGTCTCTGTGACTGTGGCCTGCAGCCATCGACACTTCCACAGCACTGAACTGTCTCTGTGACTGTGGCCTGCAGCCATCGACACTCCCTCAGCACTGAACTGACTCTGTGACTGTGACCTGCAGCCATCGACACTCCCTCAGCACTGAACTGTCTCTGTGACTGTGACCTGCAGCCATCGACACTTCCACAGCACTGAACTGTCTCTGTGACTGTGGCCTGCAGCGATCGACACACCCTCAGCACTGAACTGTCTCTGTGACTGTGCCTGCAGCCATTGACACTCCCTCAGCACTGAACTGTCTCTGCGACTTTGGCCTGCTGCCATCGTCACTCCCTCAGCACTGAACTGTCTCTGTGACTGTGGCCTGCAGCGATCGACACTCCCTCAGCACTGAACTGTCTCTGTGACTGTGGCCTGCAGCCATAGTCACTCCCTCAGCACTGAACTCTCTCTGTGACTGTGGCCTGCAGCCATCATCACTCCCTCAGCACTGAACTGTCTCTGTGACTGTGGCCTGCAGCCATCATCACTCCCTCAGCACTGAACTGTCTCTGTGACTGTGACCTGCAGCCATCATCACTCCCTCAGCACTGAACTGTCTCTGCGACTGTGGCCTGCAGCGATTGTCACTCCCTCAGCACTGAACTGTCTCTGTGACTGTGGCCTGCAGCCATCGTCACTCCCTCAGCACTGAACTGTCTCTGTGACTGTGGCCTGCAGCGATCGACACTCCCTCAGCACTGAACTGTCTCTGTGACTGTGGCCTGCAGCCATCGACACTCCCTCAGCACTGAACTGACCCTGTGACTGTGGCCTGCAGCCATTGTCACTCCCTCAGCACTGAACTGTCTCTGTGACTGTGGCCTGCAGCCATCGTCACTCCCTCAGCACTGAACTGTCTCTGTGACTGTGACCTGCAGCCATCGACACTTCCTCAGCACTGAACTGTCTCTGTGACTGTGGCCTGCAGCCATCGACACTTCCACAGCACTGAACTGTCTCTGTGACTGTGGCCTGCAGCCATCGTCACTCCCTCAGCACTGAACTGACCCTGTGACTGTGGCCTGCAGCCATCGACACTCCCTCAGCACTGAACTGTCTCTGTGACTGTGGCCTGCAGCCATCGACACTCCCTCAGTACTGAACTGTCTCTGTGACTGTGACCTGCAGCCATCGACACTTCCACAGCATTGAACTGTCTCTGTGACTGTGACCTGCAGCCATCGACACTCCCTCAGCACTGAACTGTCTCTGTGACTGTGACCTGCAGCCATCGACACTTCCACAGCATTGAACTGTCTCTGTGACTGTGACCTGCAGCCATCGACACTTCCACAGCACTGAACTGTCTCTGTGACTGTGGCCTGCAGCCATCGACACTTCCACAGCACTGAACTGTCTCTGTGACTGTGGCCTGCAGCCATCGTCACTCCCTCAGCACTGAACTGTCTCTGTGACTGTGGCCTGCAGCGATCGACACTCCCTCAGCACTGAACTGTCTCTGTGACTGTGGCCTGCAGCCATCGACACTCCCTCAGCACTGAACTGACTCTGTGACTGTGACCTGCAGCCATCGACACTCCCTCAGCACTGAACTGTCTCTGCGACTTTGGCCTGCAGCCATTGTCACTCCCTCAGCACTGAACTGACCCTGTGACTGTGACCTGCAGCCATCGACACTTCCACAGCACTGAACTGTCTCTGTGACTGTGGCCTGCAGCCATCGTCACTCCCTCAGCACTGAACTGTCTCTGTGACTGTGGCCTGCAGCCATCATCACTCCCTCAGCACTGAACTGTCTCTGTGACTGTGGCCTGCAGCGATCGTCACTCCCTCAGCACTGAACTGTCTCTGTGACTGTGGCCTGCAGCGATCGTCACTCCCTCAGCACTGAACTGTCTCTGTGACTGTGGCCTGCAGCCATCGTCACTCCCTCAGCACTGAACTGTCTCTGTGACTGTGGCCTGCAGCGATCGACACTCCCTCAGCACTGAACTGTCTCTGTGACTGTGGCCTGCAGCCATCATCACTCCCTCAGCACTGAACTGTCTCTGTGACTGTGGCCTGCAGCGATCGTCACTCCCTCAGCACTGAACTGTCTCTGTGACTGTGGCCTGCAGCCATCGTCACTCCCTCAGCACTGAACTGTCTCTGTGACTGTGGCCTGCAGCGATCGTCACTCCCTCAGCACTGAACTGTCTCTGTGACTGTGGCCTGCAGCGATTGTCACTCCCTCAGCACTGAACTGTCTCTGTGACTGTGGCCTGCAGCGATCGTCACTTCCTCAGCACTGAACTGTCTCTGTGACTGTGGCCTGCAGCCATCGTCACTCCCTCAGCACTGAACTGTCTCTGTGACTGTGGCCTGCAGCCATCGTCACTCCCTCAGCACTGAACTGTCTCTGTGACTGTGGCCTGCAGCCATTGTCACTCCCTCAGCACTGAACTGTCTGTGCGACTGTGGCCTGCAGCCATCGTCACTCCCATCAGCACTGAACTGTCTCTGTGACTGTGACCTGCAGCCATCGACACTTCCTCAGCACTGAACTGTCTCTGTGACTGTGGCCTGCAGCCATCGTCACTCCCTCAGCACTGAACTGTCTCTGTGACTGTGGCCTGCAGCGATCGACACTCCCTCAGCACTGAACTGTCTCTGTGACTGTGGCCTACAGCGATCGACACTCCCTCAGCACTGAGCTGTCTCTGTGACTGTGACCTGCAGCCATCATCACTCCCTCAGCACTGAACTGTCTCTGTGACTGTCGCCTGCAGCCATTGTCACTCCCTCAGCACTGAACTGTCTCTGCGACTGTGGCCTGCAGCGATTGTCACTCCCTCAGCACTGAACTGTCTCTGTGACTGTGGCCTGCAGCCATCGACACTCCCTCAGCACTGAACTGACCCTGTGACTGTGGCCTGCAGCCATCGTCACTCCCTCAGCACTGAACTGACCCTGTGACTGTGGCCTGCAGCCATCGACACTCCCTCAGCACTGAACTGTCTCTGTGACTGTGGCCTGCAGCCATCGACACTCCCTCAGCACTGAACTGTCTCTGTGACTGTGACCTGCAGCCATCGACACTTCCACAGCACTGAACTGTCTCTGTGACTGTGACCTGCAGCCATCGACACTTCCACAGCACTGAACTGTCTCTGTGACTGTGACCTGCAGCCATCGTCACTCCCTCAGCACTGAACTGACCCTGTGACTGTGACCTGCAGCGATCGACACTCCCTCAGCACTGAACTGTCTCTGTGACTGTGGCCTGCAGCGATCGACACTCCCTCAGCACTGAACTGTCTCTGTGACTGTGGCCTGCAGCCATGGTCACTCCCTCAGCACTGAACTGTCTCTGTGACTGTGGCCTGCAGCCATCGACACTTCCACAGCACTGAACTGTCTCTGTGACTGTGGCCTGCAGCCATCGACACTTCCACAGCACTGAACTGTCTCTGTGACTGTGGCCTGCAGCCATCGACACTTCCACAGCACTGAACTGTCTCTGTGACTGTGGCCTGCAGCCATCGACACTTCCACAGCACTGAACTGTCTCTGTGACTGTGGCCTGCAGCCATCGACACTTCCACAGCACTGAACTGTCTCTGTGACTGTGGCCTGCAGCCATCGACACTCCCTCAGCACTGAACTGTCTCTGTGACTGTGGCCTGCAGCCATCGACACTCCCTCAGCACTGAACTGACCCTGTGACTGTAACCTGCAGCCATCGACACTCCCTCAGCACTGAACTGACCCTGTGACTGTGGCCTGCAGCCATTGTCACTCCCTCAGCACTGAACTGTCTCTGTGACTGTGGCCTGCAGCCATCGTCACTCCCTCAGCACTGAACTGTCTCTGTGACTGTGGCCTGCAGCGATCGACACTCCCTCAGCACTGAACTGTCTCTGCGACTGTGACCTGCAGCCATTGACACTCACCTCAACACTGAACTGTCTGTGTGACTGTGGCCTGCAGCCAGCGTCACTCCCTCAGCACTGAACTGTCTCTGCGACTGTGGCCTGCAGCCATCGTCACTCCCTCAGCACTGAACTGTCTCTGTGACTGTGGCCTGCAGCCATGGTCACTCCCTCAGCACTGAACTGTCTCTGTGACTGTGACCTGCAGCCATGGTCACTCCCTCAGCACTGAACTGTCTCAGTGACTGTGGCCTGCAGCCATCGACACTCCCTCAGCACTGAACTGTCTCAGTGACTGTGGCCTGCAGCCATCGACACTTCCACAGCACTGAACTGTCTCTGTGACTGTGGCCTGCAGCCATCGTCACTCCCTCAGCACTGAACTGTCTCTGTGACTGTGACCTGCAGCGATCGACACTCCCTCAGCACTGAACTGTCTCTGTGACTGTGACCTGCAGCCATCGTCACTCCCTCAGCACTGAACTGTCTCTGTGACTGTGGCCTGCAGCCATCGTCACTCCCTGAGCACTGAACTGACTCAGTGACTGTGGCCTGCAGCCATCGACACTTCCACAGCACTGAACTGACTCAGTGACTGTGGCCTGCAGCCATCGACACTCCCTCAGCACTGAACTGTCTCTGTGACTGTGGCCTGCAGCCATCGTCACTCCCTCAGCACTGAACTGTCTCTGTGACTGTGGCCTGCAGCCATCGTCACTCCCTCAGCACTGAACTGTCTCTGTGACTGTGGCCTGCAGCCATCGTCACTCCCATCAGCACTGAACTGACCCTGTGACTGTGGCCTGCAGCGATCGACACTCCCTCAGCACTGAACTGTCTCTGTGACTGTGACCTGCAGCCATGGTCACTCCCTCAGCACTGAACTGACTCTGTGACTGTGGCCTGCAGCCATGGTCACTCCCTCAGCACTGAACTGTCTCTGTGACTGTGGCCTGCAGCCATGGTCACTCCCTCAGCACTGAACTGTCTCTGTGACTGTGACCTGCAGCCATCATCACTCCCTCAGCACTGAACTGTCTCTGTGACTGTGGCCTGCAGCCATCGTCACTCCCTCAGCACTGAACTGACCCTGTGACTGTGACCTGCAGCCATCGACACTTCCTCAGCACTGAACTGTCTCTGTGACTGTGGCCTGCAGCCATCGACACTTCCACAGCACTGAACTGTCTCTGTGACTGTGGCCTGCAGCCATGGTCACTCCCTCAGCACTGAACTGACCCTGTGACTGTGGCCTGCAGCCATCGTCACTCCCTCAGCACTGAACTGTCTCTGTGACTGTGACCTGCAGCGATCGACACTCCCTCAGCACTGAACTGTCTCTGTGACTGTGACCTGCAGCCATCGTCACTCCCTCAGCACTGAACTGTCTCTGTGACTGTGGCCTGCAGCCATCGTCACTCCCTGAGCACTGAACTGACTCAGTGACTGTGGCCTGCAGCCATCGACACTTCCACAGCACTGAACTGACTCAGTGACTGTGGCCTGCAGCCATCGACACTCCCTCAGCACTGAACTGTCTCTGTGACTGTGGCCTGCAGCCATCGTCACTCCCTCAGCACTGAACTGTCTCTGTGACTGTGGCCTGCAGCCATCGTCACTCCCTCAGCACTGAACTGTCTCTGTGACTGTGGCCTGCAGCCATCGTCACTCCCATCAGCACTGAACTGACCCTGTGACTGTGGCCTGCAGCGATCGACACTCCCTCAGCACTGAACTGTCTCTGTGACTGTGACCTGCAGCCATGGTCACTCCCTCAGCACTGAACTGACTCTGTGACTGTGGCCTGCAGCCATGGTCACTCCCTCAGCACTGAACTGTCTCTGTGACTGTGGCCTGCAGCCATGGTCACTCCCTCAGCACTGAACTGTCTCTGTGACTGTGACCTGCAGCCATCATCACTCCCTCAGCACTGAACTGTCTCTGTGACTGTGGCCTGCAGCCATCGTCACTCCCTCAGCACTGAACTGACCCTGTGACTGTGACCTGCAGCCATCGACACTTCCTCAGCACTGAACTGTCTCTGTGACTGTGGCCTGCAGCCATCGACACTTCCACAGCACTGAACTGTCTCTGTGACTGTGGCCTGCAGCCATGGTCACTCCCTCAGCACTGAACTGTCTCTGTGACTGTGGCTTATTTGGATTTTGCAAAGTCCTTTGACAAGGGATTGGTTAACAAGATCAGAACCCATCGTATCACCAGAACGATACTAGCATAGACCGAGGATTAGCCGATTGGCAGTAGGCAGTGAGTGGGAATAAAAGGAGCCTATTCTGGTTGGCTGCCAGTGACGTGGTGTTTCTCAGCGGTCAGTAATAGGATTGCTTCTTCTCAAGTTACGTGTCAACGATTTGAATGACGGAATTGTGGCCAAGTTTGCAGATGATACAAGGGCAGGTGGAGGGGCAGAGAGAGCTACGGAAGCAGGGAGCCTGCAGAAGGATGCAGACAGATTGGGAGAATGGGCAAAGAAGCGGCAGATGGAATACTGTGTAGGGAGGTGGATGTGCAGGAGCACGGCCTGGCCACTTGGCCTTCAGGGTCGTCTTGCGTTGCAAGTTGGCGAGGAAAACAGAGGTAGTGTGAAATCCAGCGACGCGGTTCACAGTCACCACGGGTAAGCTTGCCAGGAAGTGATGATGTTATCATGGCCTTTGGAGTGTAGGAGCAGGGCTACCTTGCTGCAGGAACAGGTTATGAGGATCTTGCCAGGACGGAACAGTGCTCCTCAGTCAGTTAGATAACTTCACTCAACCCAGCTGAACTGATTCCACAACCCACAGGCTCTTTTTCCAGCACTCCACAACTCATCGTCTCAGTATTATTGATTTTATATTTACACAGGTTGTCCCATTTTGCACATTGGTTGTGTCTTTGTTCATATATACATTCAATTGCTTTTCTTTATTTTTGTGTAAATGCCTGCAAGAAAATGAATCTCATGGAATTATATGGTGATATATTTCAGAGTTCGAGGTACATTTACCAACGTATTATCAAAGTATGCATACATTATACGAAGAGATTCATCTCCTGACAGGCAGCCACAAAACAAGGAAACATGGTTTCTGCGTAGGATAATCTTGCCTGACAAATCTGTTGGGATTCTTCGAGGAGTAACAAGCAGGGTGGACAAAGGAGAGGCAGTGGATGTCATTTACTTGGATTTTCAGAAGGCATTTCATAAGGTGCCACACATGAGGCTGCTTAACATGGTAAAATCCTATGGCGTTACAGGAAAGATACTGGCATGGATAGCGGAACGGCTGACAGGCAGGAGGCAGCGAGTGGGAATAAAAGGGGCCTTTTCTGATTGGCTGCCGGTGACTAGTGGTGTTCCTCAGGGCTCAGTATTGGGACCTCTACTTTTCACATTGTTTGTCAGTGATTTAGATGGTAGAATTGATGGTTTTGTGGCAAAGTTTGCGGATGACACAAAGATAGGTGGAGGGGTAGGTAGTGCTGAGGAAGCAATGCAATTGCAGATGGACTTTGACAAATTGGAAGAATGGGCAAAAATGTGGCAGATGGAATACAGTGTTGGGAAATGCATGATAATGCATTTTGGTAAAAGGAACAACAGTGCGGGCTATTATCTAAATGGGGAGAAGGTTCAAACATCAGAGGTGCAGAGGGACTTAGGAGTCCTCGTGCAAGACTCCCAGAAGGTTAATTTACAGGGTGAGTCTGTGGTGAAGAAGGCAAATGCAATGTTGGGGTTTATTTCAAGTGGAATAGAATATGAAAGCAAGGAGATAGTGCTGAGGCTTTGTAAGACACTAGTCAGGCCGCACTTGGGGTATTGTCAACAGGTTGGGGCCCATTTCTCAGAAAGGATGTGTTGTCATTGGAGAGAGTCCAGAGGAGGTTCACCCGGTTGATTCCAGGAATGAAGGGGTTAACATTGGGGGAGTATTTGGTAGCTTTGGGCCTGTACTCACTGGAATTTAGAAGAATGCGGGGGAATCTCATTGAAACCCACCGAATGTTGAAAGGACTAGATAGGGTGGATGTGGAGAGGACGTTTCCTATGATGGGGGTATCCAGAACTAGAGGGCACAGCCTCAAAATTGAGGAGCAACCCGTTAGAAGAGAGGTAAAGAGCCAAAGAATAGTAAATCTACCACAGACTTCAGTGGAGGCCAGTCCGTGCATATATTTAAGGTGGAAGTTGATAGTTTCCTGATCGGTCAGGGCATCAAAGGATATGGTGAGAAGACAGGTGTATGGGGTTGAGTGGAATCCAGGATCAGCCATGTTGGAATGGCAGAGTAAACAATGGGCTGAATGGCCTAATTCTGCTCCTTTGTCTTATGGTTTTAACCCAATAGAACCCATTAAAAATAACCCTCCAACACTCAAGGTACAGAGAGAAAAAAACAAATTGGGCAAACGATAAAAGTAAGCAAGTAACGTTCGGAAATGAAGTCTTACAGAAGACACGAAGCCGGGCACCACAGCAGCTGGAGCAGAGCACTGCCTCAGTTCAGCACCGAGCTGAGTAAATGTCGTGGAGCAGCGAGTGGAGCCCAGCCCTCAACTCACCTCCAGCCCCAACACACTAATCTTTTCAATTTGGCACAGTTCCTAAATCATCCAGACAGTGGGTCATTCCTCACCCTCTGAGGCCAGATACAGGTTGACCACTTATTTTCCAGCACCCTCAGTTCCTGAGCCTTGCTGAATTAATGTTTTTGCCAAATTAAAAGAGATCATGTAACAATAATGGCAAAAATGGACTGCAGGAGCTTAAAAAGAATTATTAATTCAACAAAAATTAAATGTAAATTCAGTAGTTACTGCGCTGACAAAGAATGCTGCTTCTGTTATCTTTTTACATATTTCAACCAGGTGTTCTGATATCTCTGTGTAATTTTTCTTGCAACAAATAAAAATTCTTTAGCTCTTGTTCTGTCATGAAGGTTCTTAACTCTTTGATTAAATCATCCAACAACTCAATTAACTTGTCAATATTAAATCTTTCGGTTTCATCAGCATCGCTGCCATCTTCAACACTTGCAGTGTTTTTATCAGCCTTCAGAACACTGCCTATAAGCCCATAAGGTGTTTCACTGTCAACAATCATCCATTCACGTAGATTTTCTTCATCAAGACTACTTGCTAAGTCTTTGAAAACAGGTCCTGTAACACTTTTTGCATACGCAAGCAAATCATGAAGAACTACTTTCTCCTTTGGTACGTGAAATCCTGTAAAATCATCTTCAAACTTTACTTCAGGTGCATCATCAGACATCAAAGCGGGCCACACAACTTGTGCCAGCTATTCTTTGATGTTGAATGTTCTACCTTCTCCCACCCTTGAGCAACGAACCAAAGAATGTCCTTCACGTTAAATTCTTTAAGAACTGTCTGTACAGAATTGCCAGCATTCACCTATCGAACAGATCATTTCCTGAAGAGTGAGCGATACTTGACTTCATAATTTCATCTGAGTTAAAAGAAGTTTTTGAACCATCAGATTCCGAAGAGTTGGTGGCCCACCTGCAGTAATGAGTTCATGGATCATTTGGAAGTCTGATGGTGGAGGGGAAGAAGCCTCTCCCCTGGAGGTGCTAATGAGGAGAGGGCATGGATGCTGCCTAGTTGAGGCACTACCTACTGAAAATGCCCTCAGTGGTAGGGAAGTTAGTGCCCATGATAGTCTGCAACCCTGCGCAGCTTTTCCAATTCTATGCCAACTCAAATCAACCGATACAGCAAAATCAGAATTCCGTTTAGCAAAATTCCAGACCGCAATACAGAGTTCGCTGTGCAACTAACCAGCAACATGACCCTCTCCCTACATCACAATTGAGTTTCCATATTGACAACCTGATTGATAAGTATATAAAGGCCAAATGTCTGGAGGACACAACACAAGTCAGTAGTGCACTGACGATGTCTACTGGTATGGTGATGAAATGCTTGCAAATGGATTGCCAAGATCGGAGAACAGCTCTATCCAACTATATGTATGTGTGCATTTATTTATTTATATACAAAATTAAGTAAGTAGTGAAAAAAGGGAGCAAAATAGTTATGTATTGTTCATGGACCGTTCCGAATGCAAAGGGGAAGAAGTTGTTCCTAAAATGTTGAGTGTCTTCAGGCTCCTGTACTTCTTCACTGATGGTAGCAATGAGAAGAGGGCATGTCCTGGGTGGTGGGGGTCCTTAATGATGGATGCCCCCTTTCTGAGGCATCACCTTTGAGGATGTCGTCAAGGGTGTGGAGGACATGCCCCTGATGGTCTGGCCAAGTCTAGATGGACAATATCACAGTTACCTGCATGATATTTGCCCCGTCTTATACTGACCCTCTCAATTAATTGGCTAAATCAAGTTCAAGTTCAATTGTCGATCAACCATACATGATACTCATGAGTAGAACCAAGCGAGACAGTGTTACTCTGGGACCAAGGTGCAAAGCCCAGTGCCAAAAGCTGTACTATGCAAAAGATTGTAAGCACATGTATATGGCTAGGGTACCTAAGACTTTCGTGCAGTACTGTATTTGCCAATGTGGAGCCACGAGCAAGTTTGAAATTATGGTGGGAGCAAAGGATGTTGGGAATGGCAAGGGTGGAGCGCTGAGAGAGGGGTTTGGGACAGGTGGCAGAGATGGAGTGCCAGATGTGGGTGCAGACACACCCAGCCCTGAGTCACCAGGCAGTCATGTGATTCCAAACAATTGGTTTATTGATCGTTACAGGATGTCTCTCTGGTGCTTCCCGCTCCCTCCCCTCTCCCTGTCCCCTTTCCCACTCTCAGTCCACAATAGAGACCCATATCAGAATTAGGTTTATCATTACTCAAATACGTCATGAAATTTGCTTTTTTTGTTGCAGCAGTACAGTGCTGTACATAACATTGCTACAGTACTGTGCAAAAGTCTCAGGCACACTAGCTATATACGTGCCTAAGAATTTTGCTCAGTACTGTGGAGTTACAAAAACTACATTAAAAAATAATAATATATCCCAAGTGTCAGGGGCTGTAGATAGTTGGTGCATGGATGATATTCTGGAGCCATGTTTCTGCAAGAACAAGCCCACAGCAGTTTCTTATCTCGCTCAAGTGCAGCTGCAGATGAACACGGTCTAGCTTCTCTTCCACTGGCGAAGACTGGAGGGGAGAGACCAATCCCCAGGCCAGTACAGCATCCAGCAGCACACAGCTAGCGCTGGTGTCCCCTTCCCCAGGGACTGCAACAGGCAACGCCCAAGGCGTGAGGGCCTGACCCCTGGTACACAGAGCCCACGCAGCTCTCCTGTCAGTCCCGCCAATGAACCAGTGAATCAGGCCTACAGTCTTCTATGTTGGCAATATCCAACAGCGTCTTGTGATCAGAATAAAAATGTCCAAGCTCTGTCTTCACACACTGCCTCCTTGTGTGGATGAGGGAGGCTGCAACTTGGTACTCATCAAGTCCAGCTCCACAACGATCCAGCAGCTTGTTAGAGGGATACACATATCGTATCTGATGTTCTTGACAACCAGCAGGGGGTTGTGATTGTAAAAACAACATGAACCGTTGAACAGAGAATCCCGCTAAAGATATCGGATTCAGCTCAGTATTTTACAGGAGAAACTCACCCAGCCTTTGAACACAACTACATGAAATGCTGTTGTAGGAAAGCAGTGTCCATCATCAGAGATCCCCACCACCCAGGCCGTGCTCTCTTCTCACTGCTGCCATCAGGTAGAAGGTACAGGAGCCTCAGGACTTGCACCATTGGGTTCAGGAGCAGTTACTACCCCACACCCATCAGCCTCGTGAATAAAAGGGGATAACTATACTCACTTGCCCATCTATTGAGATGTTCCCACAACCAATGATCTCACTTTACCGACTCTTTATCTCTTTATCTCATGTTCTTGTTATTTATTTATACTTGCATTTGCACAATCTGTTGTTTTCTGCACTGTGGTTGATCTTTCATTGATCCTGTTATAGTTACTATTCTATAGGTTTGCTGAGTTTGGCCACAGGAAAGGTATATGGTGACATATATGCACTCTGATAACAGCATTTATTTTGAACGTTGATAAAGGACAAAGAATTGCACCTTTATTCCGACCCGGGTAGGTCATTGCTGCATGCACGTCGCTATCTTGCTGGAAATCACATCCTCCTCAGAACTTGCAGAGCCACGGAGTTTCGTATCTTGTGCAGGCCAGCAAGTATTGTATGGGATTCCCTCCTCCAGGTGGAAAGAGCTGGATTCAAGGACTGTTTACTGTAATATCCTACCAGCTTCCTGCCCAGAAAATAATCTTTCATCCATTGCAGCTTATAAGCCACCCCAAACCTCAGTGCCACACACACGGAATGCAGAACGCACAGACATACCGTTATTACTGCCCACTACAACACTGGCGTTCAGGGCTGCAATGAAGGGCCTCCATCTCTGGGGGTGTTCAAGGCTTCCTTCATCACGTCAGTAGCTTCCTCTTGGTTTTCACTACTGTCAGTCATGCAAGTCCCAGGTGGAGACTCAGGAATACCGTCACGTTTGACCAGTCAGGTTTGTTAGCCCTGAGCTCAACACTCGAACCTGGAGGAGCAGGGGATCACGACCCTTTACCCTGACTTCTACCCTTTGACCTGTTTGGCATGGATGACCTTACCAAGAGCAATTTGTCTATCGCCACAATAGGTCAATGGCAGACACAATCTCAACGGCTCTCCACACAGCTTTAGACCACCTAGACAGCACAAACACCTACATCAGGGTGCTGTTCATCGACTATAGCTCAGCACTTAACACCATCATTCCCACAATCCTGATTGAGTGTTACAGAACCTAGGCCTCTGTACCTCCCTCTGCAATTGGATCCTCAACTTCCTAACTGGAAGACCACAATCTGTGTGGATTGGGGTTAATATCTCCTCCTCATTGTTGATCAGCACAGGGGTGTGTGCTTAGCCCACTGCTCTACTCTCTCTACACCCATGACTGTGTGGCTAGGCATAGCTCAAACACCATCTATAAATTTGCTGACGATACAACAATTCTTGGTAGAATCTCAGGTGGTGACGAGAGGGCGTACAGGAGTGAGATATGCCAACTAGTGGAGTGGTGCCGCAGCAACAACCTGGCACTCAACATCAGTAAGATGAAAGAGCTGATTGTGGACTTCAGGAAGGGTAAGACGAAGGAACACATACCAATCCTCATAGAGGGATCAGAAGTGGAGAGAGTGAGCAGCTTCAAGTTCCTGGGTGTCAAGATCTCTAAGGATCTAACCTGATCCCAACATAATGATGCAACTATATAGGAGGCAAGACAGTGATTATACTTCATTAGGAGTTTGGAGAGATTTGACATGTCAACAAAAACACTCAAAAACTTCAGTAAATGTACCATGGAGAGCATTCTGACAGGCTGCACCATGATCTGGTATGGGGGGTGGAGGGACTAATGCACAGGAACGAAAGAAGCTGCAGAGGATTGTAAATCTAGTCAGCTCCATCTTGAGTACTAGCCTACAAAGTACCCAGGACATCTTCAAGGAGTGGTGTCTCAGAAAGGCGGCGTCCATTATTAGGGACCACCAGCACCCAGAACATGACCTTTTCTTACTTTACCATCAGGGAGGGGGTAAGGAAGCATGAAGGCACGTACTCAGCGATTCAGTAACAGCTTCTTCCCCTCTGCCATCCGATTCCTAGATGGACATCGAACCCTTGAACACTACCTCACTTTTTTAATACGTATCATTTCTGTTTTGTACGATTTTTAATCTATTCAATATATGTATACTGTAATTGATTTTTTTTTACTTCTTCTAGATTATGTATTGCATTGAACTGCTGCTGCTAGGTTAACAAATTTCACGTCACATGCCGGTGATAATAAACCTGATTCTGATTCTGATAAAGCCCTGACTCCAGCCAACACAACTCTCCGGGTCACGGAGGCACGCAAGCCTCCAGACCCAATGACAAGGTTGTGGTTCTCTTGGAGGAAACACGAGGTTAGACAGGAATCCCAACAGAGCCTCAGAGGAACAAGACAAATCATTCTCTCCAGCCAATGAGTCTGCTACGCCACTGCACAAGAGTCCTCTTTAAATGATCATAGAATGCGGGAAACCCATGCCAGTCACAAGCAACCTGACTAGATTAAACAAGGGTTTAATGGTACTAATTAAGATAGCAATTAGTAAATAGTGATGCTCAAGAACGCCAGAAGCTCAACACTCTACGGCAAGCTGCAGAGGGCATGGGGCTCACGGCAGGAGGAACTCAGCAGGTCAGGAGATGAAAACACACACACACACACACACACACACACACACACACACACACACACACACACACACACACACACTCTCTCTAGATCTGGCGTCTTCCCCCTTCCTCCTCAGTCCTGAAGAAGGGTCTCAGCCTGAAACGTCGACTGCATATTCATTTCCACAGATGCTGCCTGACCTGCTGAGTTCCTTCAGCACTTTGCTCCAGGTTTCCAGCATCTGCAGAATCACTTGTGCCTCTAAACCCACATGTTTTAGTTTTCTCTGATGAGCCTCTTTCTGATGGGACTTTTATCAAAAGTCTTCGAAAATCCAAATGTGCTACTCCCACTGGTCCTCCCTTATCTGCCCCCCCCAGACGCATCCTCAAAATACTCAGTCACCACACAAGCTCCTATCTTTCAGACACGAATTCCTTTCATAAATCCATGTAGACTTTCCCTAATCCACCGATATCACAAGTGTTCTTTATTCCCATTATCCGTTGTCTCCCTGCTCTCCCCTGAAACTAACTGCCCCTCACTGGTGGTCACGCCTTCACTCACCTGGACTCTGATTCCCTCCTTCAAACTCCGTGCCTTTCTCTCCAGCTTTGAGATGCTCCTCTCCAACCAGACGTTTGCTGTCATCTCTAATTTCTACTCTAACGGCTCAGTAGAAGTTTTATTTGATAGAGTTCCCACAGAATATCTTTAGTTCAAGTGCTCCGATAAATGAAAGCGGTTGTCGCCATCGTTTTTGTTGCTGTCAGAACTGACAATAGTATCTGACCCGCCATTAAGGATGTATATACAGAAAGGTGCTGGGAAAGGGCCAGAAACTTCATGAAGGATCCCACCCACCCTGCTCATGGACTGTTTGTCCCACTCCCATCAGGGAGGAGACTGTGTAGTATCCACACCAGGACCACCAGACTCAAAAACAGTCCCTTTCCCCAAGCAGTAAGGGTGATCAACACCTCCACCCACTACCCTCCCCTCCACACCCCCAACACCCCCAATCATTTCCTGTCAGAGTCACCTTCTGTACAGACCCTCCTGTTTCACAGACATTGTACAATCCACGTAGATATGCTAACTTACGTATTTATATTTACTGTGTTCTTTATTATCATCGCGTTCTTTATCTTATTGTGTTTTTTTTTGTACTGCTTCGGATCTGGAGTAACTATTATTTGTTCTCATGTAGTGGAAATTACATTAAACAATCCTGAATATCATTAGGAGATGTTTACAAAGGAGAGAAAGTTGTTCAGATCTTACTCAACACACTGAAATGCACAACCTTACCTTAGGACAAGAACGTACTAGACATGACAGCTCAACTCCTCACAGAACCACAATCATTCACAAATCTTTGTTGCAAAGTTTGCAGGCAATCTGAAGATAGGTGGAGGGGCAGGTAGTTTTGAGGAAGTAGAGAAGCTACAAAAGGGCTTAGATAGATTAGGAGATTGGGCAAAGAAATGGCAGATGGGAAGTGTATGGTCATGCACTTTGGTAGAAGAAATGAAAGAGTTGACTATTTTCTAAATGGAGAGAAAATTCAAAAAACCTGAGGTGCAAAGGGACTTGGGAGTCCTCGTGCGGGATTCCCTCGAGTTAATTTGTAGGTTGAGTCTGTGGTGAGGAAGGCAAACGTGAAGTTAGCATTCATTTCAAGAGGACTAGAATATAAAAGCGAGGATGTAAAGCTGAGGCTTTATAAAGCACTGGTGAGGCCTCACTCGGAGTATTGTGAGCAGTTCTGGGCCTCATATGGTGTGCTGACCCTGGAGAGGGCTCAAAGGAGTTTCACGAGAATGATTCCAGGATTGATCGGCTTGTCATATGAAGAGCGTTTGATGGCTCTGGGCCTGTGTTCACTGGAATTCAGAAAAATGAGGGGCGACCTCAGTGAAACCTATAGAGTGGTAAAAGGCCTCGATGGAGTGGATGTGGAGAGGATGTTTGCTATGGTGGGAGTGTTTATCACAGAATAGAGGGGTGTAATTTTAGAACAGAGATGAGGAGGAATTTCTGTAGCAAGAGATTGGTGAATCTGTGGAATCCTTTGCCACAGGCAGCGGTGGAGGCCAAGTCTTTACATATATTTAAGGCAGGGGTTGATAGATTCTTGATTAGACAGGGCATGAAGGGGCAGGAGATCGGGGCTGAGAGGAAAATGGATCAGCCATGATGAAATGGTGGAGCAGACTTGATGGGCCGAATGGCCTAATACTGCTCCAGTATCTTATGGTCTCATGGTCTAAACCAATGGTAACCTTAAGGAAGCTTGCCTCAAGAACCAAGGTACCAGGAAAGACAACGGACAAAAGCAACGTGGCGTACAGGATCACCCGTGGAGACTATGTCCACCAGACAGGATGTAAACTCCCAACCTGTTTACGGGAGCACAGACTGGCGGCACGGAGACATGATCTACTTTTGCTGCTCTTGGTACCTGAAGACCCAGAAGAACTCCACTTTAGCTAGGATGCCAAGGAGGTTCTGGAACAGACAAGTACGTACAAGTGTGGCTCTCCTCTGTAAACAAATGTGTTGGAATTGACACCATCTACCAACCCCTAAGAACCAATAGAATTCAAAGGACAGCTGAAGGGGTAGCCAATCAGGACTGAAGCAAGGGAATGGGAGGCCTATGGAAACACTAACAACTATGCACTGAGGATGTCACCTTGCTGGTGATGAAATGACTGCAAACCAATTGCCAAGCTCACCAAACATCAAAAGATCTGGAGCCCATCAGTGGAAGATTGTTGCATGAATCCGGTCTGGAATTTGGAGAGGATTTTCCTCTGCACCATGCGGGGAGAGAGTGAGGTCCATGAGGGGTTGCATTGTTGGCTGTAACGTGAAGGCGAGAGGATTGGTAGAGAAATGGAGAGGGTGGGAGGAGACTGTCTGTCGTGGATGGTTGGATGGGTGAGTAGAGAGAAGCGGGGCTGAATGGCCTTTTTATGCACTGTGTGCACTGTGGCCAAGAGGCTGAAACTCAAGACCATTAAGAACTAGCATTTGGGTGTTGGCTATTGGTTTATTAGGGAAAAACTTGTCTTGCATGTGCAGGCTGGGTGGAATCCTTTACGATGATACTGGTCCTTTTCAGGCACCTTTCTGTATATATCTTCTTGATACAGTGGAAAGATTGCCTGGCATACTGTTTACACAGATTAAGTCGCGAGGTGATGGCGGTAGCCCTCCATTGTGTCCGGCGATGACATAAGACCTGTGCGGGAGAGCTTTTAATGTGGAAAATCCATTGCACCGGGGCAGTCCCACTCTCTCTACCTCAGCAGTCCGGGCCCAGTGGTACGAACAAGCATCACAAACTGAGGTCTTCGCTAGTTGCAATGGATAACTAGGACGTGTCCGTGTCTCATCAAGCCCTTCGCTCTCCACGGAGCATTGTAGTACGGCCTTCCTGGTCATTGGCTCTCACCCGTCCAGTCCGCTAGAGCTGACACCAGATGCTGGGTCAGGCCTTTCCCTGTCTCACTGGGGTCTGAGGCCCAGCCGGCCTGTCGAAGTGCTGTACCGGGGTGTGGCCGCCGTTGCATACAAGCAGCTACCTGGAACCGCAGGTGAGAGCTGAGCGTCCAGTGGGGACCAAAGCTGACTGCGCTGTCCTGGACAGACCTGACAAGCCCCCTTCACCAGATGTGCACATCCCATTCACCCCCAAATCATGAGGCAGCTTAAGGGAAACCAGTACCAATGCAGAAGAAAATGTAAGCACTACCAAACCAGTGCAGTGCAGACAAATGATGAAGCGTAAGATTGGAACGAGGTCTACTGTGAGGCCCAGGGTCCATCTTACTGGACAGGAGCTACATTCAGGAGCCGGAAAACTAGGATAGAAGCTGTCCTTGAGCCCGGTGGGACGTGCTTTCAGATGTTTGTATCTTGAGAGGGGGGAAAAGAGAACGTCTGGGGCAGGTGGAGTCTTTGATTATTATGTATTTATTGACATAACGGTACAGAACAGGCTCTTCGGGCTCTTTGAGCCGTACTATAGCAGCACCCCTGCTCCCAAACCACTAGGAACTTACGCTTTACACTTGACTTCTGTGGTCACAACAAATTTCTACTCAGGAAGCACGAGTCACGGGAAATGATCTCACCCTGTGGTGTGAGCAGCCGAAATGGGGAGCGATATGATCTCATAAATTCGGTGAAAGGTCGAAATGGATAACTTAACATATTTTAAATTTGGAATGCTCCTGACAGATGTTTCCCGTCGAAGAGATATAAATAAATTGTGCAGTTTAATAGATAATAATTAGTAAGAGTTTTATCAGCTGCCAGAGACACTCCACACCGACATCTCTTGTGGAACTGGCTGCTTGGGGCAGACGTTTCATTAACAGGAAATTAATAAACAGTTAGGTAATTTATTTTGATTGTGGGAGAATTGTTGGTCATGGAATGATGATCTATCCCATCAGCCTGAGAGAGGCAGAGTTATTAGTGTTATTTGTCACACGTACGTCAAAACATACAGTGAAATGTGTTTTCCGCATCCAGGACCGACATAGTCTGAGGATTGTGCTTCTGGAGTGGGGGGGGGGCAGCCCATGAGTGTCACCATGTTTCTGGTGCCCACGAGTAGTAGCACCCCACTGCTGTCTTCTCACACGGTGACGAGACGTTTGCAAGCAAATTGCCAAGGTTGGAGAACAACTCAACCCAAACCCTCACCGTTTATGTTTAGAATGTGAGAGAAAACCGGGGGGTGGGGGGGGGGGAGAATGTACAAACTCCTTACAGGGGATTGAACCCCCCACTGCCAATTGCTGGCGCTGTAAGCCATGACGCTAATGTGTTCCGGTAGCTCCCCGCATTCTGAAGACGTACGGGTCAGAGTTAGTAAGCTGCGGGCAGGCTGTGCCGTGGCGACCCGGTGTGGTACTACAGGCCCAGACCTTGTTACGGAGATTCTGTGATTATGTATGCAGACTAATCATCCACAGGGCTGAATACTGGGAACAGATCCCCGCTGTGGGTCCTGAGGCACTTAAATTCAGTTAACTAAATAGACTTGGCCTTAGTCACTAGCCAGGTCTCAAAGTGCAACCCTACGTCCTCATCGTGAGAGGTGGAAACGGTTAAGGCTGGCCGACAGGGCTCAGGTGAAGCTGTACAGGCCAACCCCCTGTACAGTGGATACAATGGATTACAGAGACGTTGATCAACTCCAACCGTCCCATCGACTTTGAACGGTGGAGACGGGAGCTCATCGATGGTCTGTGCTCGCTCCACTGGGAGCTTAGGCCCAAGTAGGTAGGTAAGTAGTCATTCATGACCAAGAAGCTGTCAGACTGGGTAAGGAACACACCTGGTTCATTAACACCCTCCAGTAGGAAAGATACTTACATACTTTCTGCTACATCACTAGCATTTAGCACAGCAATGAAGGTTCCACATCTCTGTCTGTCTATTGTGCCCCAGGTATGGTTCGGGGTCCCCATTTTGGCCTCTATAGACGAGCGCCATCACCTTTTGTCCCCCACGTTTTTTCCGCCCTTCAGAGGTGCTGCCTTGATGATGCAGTTGGCCATTCTTCTCATTGGGAGAGGTGGAAGAAATCAACTTCTCTAACTTCTCTCTCCTCCCTGCTTCCTCTTTTTCCAAATGTGACTCGTATTTCTTTTGTGAGTGCTGCATATCTGATACCCTGGGCCGACGACGCTGCTACAAGGACAGTACAGCTTTTCATTGCACTTGTCCGTATGATAATAAACTCAACTGCAATCTTGACTTTGAACTCTGTGAGCAGCTGATGTTCAAGTTCAAAGGCAATTTATTATCAAAGAACTACGTGTGCACTCAGTGGTCGCTTCATTCGTTTCTTCCTGTACCTAATGAAGTGGCTACTGAGCGTGCGTTCGTGGTCTTCTGCTGCTGTAGCTCGTCCACTTCAACTTCAACGTGTTGTGCACTCAGATGCGCTCTGCTGCACACCACCATTGTAATGTGTGGTTACTTGAGTTACTGGTAGCTTGAACCAGTCTGGCCGTTCTCCTCTGACCTCTCTCATTAACAAGACTTTTTCCACCCACAGAAGCATTGCCAACTGGCTGATTTTCGTCCTTCACATCATTCTCTGTAAACTCTAGTCTGTTGTGTGTGAAAATCCCGGGAGTTCGGCAGTTTCTGAGATACTCAAACCGTCCCATCTGGCACCAACAATCATTCCACGGTTAAAGTCACATTTCTTCCCCATTCTGATGTTTGGGCCGAACAACAACTGAACCTCTTGACCATCTTCTTCTTTGGCCCTCAGCTCCCTGTGACGACCTCCTGTTCCCATTCTCCAAAGTCGATGGTCTGGTTGGAGTTGATCGATTTTTCTGTAATCCGTTCAGTCCGCTGTACGGGAGATTGGCTATACAGCTTCACTAGAGTCCTTTTGGCTGGCCTTACCCATTCCCACCTCTCACAACGGGGAGAAAGGTTGAACTTTGAGAGGCTCTTGACCATGCCTGCATGCTTTTGTTGAATTACTGCCACATGATTGACTAATTAGTATTTGCATTAACAAGCTGGTGCACAGGTAAATCTAAAAAAGTGGCCATTGATTGTATGTCACCATTTCTAGGAGACAGTGAGTTGGCTTTGGGTCTTTTTGGGAGAAGACAGGTGTGGAAAAAAGCACAAGGGAAGATATGCATGGAACCCATTTCCCTACCCCCCAGAAGGAGAGATCGCATTGTACAAAGTGTTTTAGGTAGACGAATGGTTCCAAGCAGGAAGTGTCCATATCTCTGAGCTAGCCGTTTGTCCTTAACGGTCTTCAAGGGACGTCTGATCTGTGGCTGGTGTCTTTCATGCAGACCCCGTGAGTAATTAGAGCCGAGCACCTGACTACCCACCCATGAGTTCCAACCTTTAAGTGACTGGTTTAACTGTAATGGGCCCTTTTCCTGTGAACTGTTTGTTAAAGTTGAAATATTTGTAAAAATACTTCCACTTTAAGTTACTGCTGGTGTAAGTTCCGTGATGTCCTGGCAAACGGTAACTTTTGCACTGGGCAGTATTTGTACAGTATTCACCATAATTTCTGTTCCAACTTTCCTGTTTGGTTGAACCCAGTTTATACCGAGCCTAGACGTGTGCGGCTGTCTCATCATCGCCACTGACTCACGTGGCTGTTAGCCAGCGATAGCTAATGGGTCTGGTTTGTTACGAGCTACGGTGAGAGGGTTACAGATGTATAAAATGTGGTGAGGGTCAATAGGGACACGTTGAATTCCCCTAGCCTTTCGAGGAAGTGGGTTCAGTAACGTGAGGAGTTGAGTTCTAGGGAGAGGTTGGATGGGCTAAGACTGTTTCTTGGAGCGTAGGAGGCTGAGGGGTGGCCTTATAGAGATGTACAATATAACATCTTGATAGGCACAGAGAGGGTGAACGCCAATAGTGTTCTTTCCATGGAAAGGGAACGGAAAACGGGAGGGTAATCGCTCTGCTGCTTGTGAGGAGTTTGTATGTTCTCCCCGTGAACATACACGTGTTTTCTCCGGGTTCTCTGATTTCTTCCCACATTCCAAAGATGTACTGGTGGGTGTTTGGCCAGTGGTGTTCCACAGGGGCTGTGTTGGGACCACTACTTTCTGCATGGTATGTCAATGATTTGGATGACGGAAGTGATGGCTTTGTGGTCAGGTTTGCGGACGATATGAAGATAGGTGGAGGGACAGGCAATTTTGAGGAAGCAGAGAGGCTACAGAAGATGATTAGGAGATTGGGCAAAGAAGTAGTAGATGGAATCATGTCGGGAAGTGTCTGGTCATGCACTTTGGTAGAAGGAATAAAAGCATAGACTATTTTCTAAACGGAGATAAAATTCAAACATCAGAGACACAAAGGGATTTGGGAGTTCTCGTGCAGGATTCCCTAAAGGTTAATTTGCAGGTTGAGTCAGTGGTGACGAAGAGAAATGCGATGTTTAGCATTCATTTCAAGAGGACTAGAGTATAAAAGCAAGAATGTAACATTGAGACTTTATAAAGCACTGGTGAGGCCTCACTGGGAGTATTGTCAGCAGTTTTGGGTCCCTTATCAAAGAAAAGATGTGCTGGTATTGGAGAAGATTCAAAGGACATTCACGAGAATGATTCCAGGATTGAACAGCTTGTCATATGAAGAGCGTTTGATGGCTCTGGGCCTGTACTCACTGGAATTCAGAAGAATTAGGGGCGACCTCATTGAAACCTATAGAGTGGTAAAAGGCCTTGATGGAGTGGATCTGAAGAGGATGCTTCTAGGGTGGGAGAGTCTAAGACCAGAGGGTACAGCCTCAGTATGGAGTGACTCCAGTTAGAATGGAGATGAGAAGGAATTTCTTTATTCAGAGAGTGGTGAATCCTTGGAATGCTCTGCCACTGGAACTGTGGAGGCCAGTCACGGGGTGTACTTAAGGCAGAGGGTGATAGATTCTTGATTAGTCAGGGCATGAAAGGATACAGGGAGAGGGGATTGCGGCTGCAGCATGATAATGGGCCAAATGGCCTAATTCTGCTCCTATATCTCATGGTCTTGCGGATATAGGCCAAAGTACGGGCAAATGAGATTAGCAAAGATGGGCATCTTTGACAGCATGGACCTGTTGGGCCAAAGGGCCTGTTTCTGTGTGGTATTGTTGTATGACATTGGCAGATTGATACAGCAAGGTCTCAGCTGAGAGGCAAAGGGAGTCTATGAGAGGAACAATACAGTCTCTGCCACGCTGCCCTGAGACTGATCAACAAGACCCGACAGCAGTTCATCTTGGCACACAAGTGGGCAGCCCCTCCACTCCAGCCTTGTGCCTTGTGCCCGAACGGAGTGGAAGTCTTATTCAAACCCCACCTCCAACTTCCCGGCTCAGAGACAAAAATACAACTGATTCACTGCTCATCTGATAGCTCCCCCCACCCCCCCTCTCTCTCTCTCTCGCCTCCTTCTCTCTCTTTTTCTCTGTCTCTCTCCTCCTCTCTCTTTCACTCCCTCTTTCTCTCTCTCTGCAACAGGTGTCTTTCTCTCTCTCTCTCTCTCTCGAGGGTCGGCACAACATTGTGGGCCGAAGGGCCTGTAATGTGCTGTACAATTCCATGTTCTATGTTTCTCCCTCTGCTTCCCTTTTTCTGGCTGCCCTCTCTCCCCTCTATCACTTTCTCTTTTTCACTCCCGCTCCTCTCTTACTCCCCTTCCCCCACCCTCTCTCTCTCTTCGCTCTCCCCTCTCTCTTTCTCCCTCTCTCTCCCCCCTACACTCTCTCCCACTCTTTCCTTCCCATTCTCTCTATCTCCCTCTGGCCCCTCTCTTTCTCTCTCCCACTCTCCCCTTTCTCACTACCTCCCTCTACCTTCTCTCTTTTTCTCTCTAGTCTTTCTCTTTTTCCCTCTCTTCTCTGCACCCCTCTCTCGTTCTTTTTTCTCTCTCCATCCATCACCCTCTCCCTCCCTCCCTCCCCCACTCTCTTTTTCCCTCTCATTCTCCACTCTCTCTAACCTCCCCAATCTCTGAGACAGTACAGTCACACCAGGGTGGAAATGGCCCCTGGGAGCTCTCCGCCCCCTCTGAGAGACCTGCTTGAGCCTGACCACCCCCCCCTCCCCTTGTTCTGGATCCACACGGACCCGCGTGAAGCATCTGCGGGAGTGTCTGAGCCCGAGGATGGATTTAGAAGTCGTCTGCAGCTCTCAGGCGCAGTCTGAATGTGACACCATCTCAGACGCCCTCCCTATTCCCCGAGGATCTCCTTCGACAACAGGTGGACAGGCCAGCACTCTGACTGTTAAAGCTTTCAGTTTCATCTCTGTCCACCACCGCGTCGACTGCACCACATCCTCCTCTCCCTCTGCCACCCGGGGGCCAGCCCGCTGTGTTGGCACGGCATATGTGGTGTCGCTTGTGGGCTGTCCCCAGCACACCCTTAGTGGTGTTGGTTGTTCAGGCAAACAACACCTTTATACGGTAACGTGACGGTCAGCGTGATGCTATGACAGTTCGGAGTTCGGTTCCGGCGTCCCCCGTAAGGAGTCTCTGTACGTCCTCCCCGTGGAATGTGTGGGTTTGCTCCAGGTCCTCAGATTTCACCTCACACTTCAAAGACGTCATTCGTTAATCGGTCATTAAATATGATGGGGTCAGGGTTATAGGGGCATAGCTGTCCTAGCTTGGAAAGTCAGCTCCGATCCACGGTGAGATCCGGCAGCCAGGAAGGCCGCTCTGCTCCGTGGAGAGCGAAGGGCATGAAGGCCTCATTTTCACCCACGGCAACCAGGGACGACCCCGGTTTGTGACGCTTGTTCGTACCACTGTACCCCGACTTCTGAGGTCGAGAGAGCGCAACAGCCCCAGTGCAACAGTTTTTCCCCTTTAAAAACTCTCCCGCACAGGTTCCCCGGCATCGTCAGACACGATGGACAAGGACCTGTTCGGGGTTAAGTCAAGGTTGGCGGGGGTGGCTGGGGAAGTGTGGCTTGAAGGGTCGTAAGGGCCAATTCCAGCTGCATTTCTAAATTTAAAGAATTAATTCAACACGTTTCACTAGATGTTTCAATACACACGTGACAAGTTAATCTGAATCTGATGCAAGACAGTATAGCTGAAAAGGCCAGCCAAGTCACCTTTATCAAAGGAGAGCGCACGATGCCCTCAAGTCTGTCGCACCATTTAGTAGTTTGCAACAGATAAGATCCCAGTCTGAGCTCCCAGGACGTTGCTACAGAATGCCACCTGGAATATATCCCACAGATGCCTGAGGTAAGGGATTCCGAAGATTCATAAGTGTCTGAGGGGAGAAAAAGGAATTTCTATCGTTGGCGATAGAGGCCCCAAGTTCAAAGGCCCTGAGTCGGATTTGTCCAGAGGTAAGAGGGCAGATGTCAGTGAGTCTAGGTCAGAGTCCTGCTGTCTATGAATCTGAGAGTCCAGGCCCAGAGACTGGAGGCCTGGAGGTGACTTGTCCGGGGGTTGGAGGCCTGCTTGTGTGTTTGACTGGGTGGGAGGGATGAGAAAGGGACTTGTTTTACCGTTCTTGATCTGAGGGAAATGTGAAAATCTGGCTGAATGGTGCCATGGAACAACCTCTGACTCAATGTCAACAAGATTAAGAGGAGGAAAGCAGAGGTCCGTGGGCCAGCCCTCAGCCGAGGCTCAGAGATGGAGACGGTCAGCAACTTCAAATTCCTCAGCGTCATCATTTCAGAGGATTAGTTCTGGGCCCAGCACGTAAGCGCCATTACGAAGAAAGCACAACAGCACCTCTACTTTCTTAGGAGTTTGCGAAAATTCAGCGTGACATCTAAAACTTAGACAAGCTTCTATAGATAACACGAGTGTATCTGCAGATGCTGGAAATAAATAAAAGCACAAAATGATGGGAGAATTCAGCAGGCCAGGCAGCATCTATGGGAGGAGGTAGTGTCGACGTTTCGGGCTGAAACTCTTCATCAGGAGTCACCCTCACCTCCTCCCATAGATGCTGTCTGGCCTGCTGAGTTCTGCCAGCATTTTGTGTTTTTATAAACTTCTATAGATGTGTGGTGGAGAGAGTATAGACTGGCTGCATCACGGCCTTTTATGGAAACACCAAGGCCCTTGAATGGAAAATCCTGCAAAGGATAGTGGAAATGGCTCAGTCTATCACAGTAAAGCCCTCCTAATCATTGCGGGCATACTGTGTTGGCGCTGGAATCTGTGAGCTGCCCCCAGCACAACCTTAGGTTGTGTTGATTCATGGAAACAATGTATTTCACTGAATGTTTCAATGTACCTGTGATAAATTAACCCGAAACGGAATCTCGTATTACATTGGATTAGGAATTGGAGTGGGTGTATTATTGTCACCAGTACCAAGAGGCAACGAAAAGTTTGTCTAGCATACTGTTTGTACAGATAAAATCATTCCACCATGCACTGAGGTAGAACACAGAAGAAGATTATTGAGATCCTATCTTACTGAACTAAGGGCTTGAAGTAAGGAAATAAATCTCATTAAAATAAATTGCTGAGGGGACATAATGGTAGACGTTGAGATAACCTCAATCACTTCAAATCTGAACTGATTCCATAACCTACAGAACACAAAAATACAACTGCAGATGCTGTGGATCAAAGAATACGTACACGACGCTGGAAGAACTCAGCAGGTCAGGCAGCATCCGTGAGAAAAGAGTAGCCAACGTTTCGGGCCGAGACCCTTCATCAGGAATGGGGGGGGGGGGGAAGAGAGGGCCGAAGCCCAGTGATAGAGATGGGGAGGGGGAAGGGCTAGAGGCTTATCCTTCCTCTGATTGGTTCTCCACCTGGCGCCTCTAGCCCTTCCCCCTCCCCATCTCTATTACTGGGCTTCGGCCCTCTCCTCCGCCCCCCCCCCCCCCCATTCCTGACGAAGGGTCTCGGCCCGAAACCTTGACTACTCTTTTCTCACGGATGCTGCCTGACCTGCTGAGTTCTTCCAGCGTTGTGTACGTATTCCATAACCTACAGAATCACTTTCAAGGATTCTACTATTAGTTAATACATAGTAAGATAAAGTATTATTTCATTTTTAGTTCCATCTAATTTTTATTTTCACAATTCGTCTTCTTGTTTGTCAATCCTGCTTTATGTAGAGTTTTTCATAAATTCTATTGTGTTTCATTTTCCTATAAATGCCTGCAAATAAATTAATCTCAAGGTAATCTGTATTGTAACTACACTCCTCCCCTGTCTCTGTCACCCTCTCCCTCCGGTACACCCTTCCCCATCTCTGTCACCCTCTCCCTCCGGTACACCCTTCCCCATCTCTGTAACCCTCTCCCTCCCCTACACCCCTCCCCTGTCTCTGTCACCCTCTCCCTCCCCTACACCCTTCCCCTGTCTCTGTCACCCTCTTCCTCCCCTACACCTCTCCCCTGTCTCTGTCACCCTCTCCCTCCCCTACACCTCTCTCCTGTCTCTGTCACCCTCTCTCTCTGGTACACCCCTCCCCATCTCTGACACCCTCTCCCTCCCCTACACCCTTCCCCATCTCTGTAACCCTCTCCCTCCGGTACACCCTTCCCCATCTCTGTAACCCTCTCCCTCCCCTTCACCCCTCCCTGTCTCTGTAACAGCCTCCCTGTCCTACACCCTCCTGTCTCTGTAACCACCTTCCTCCCTACACACCGCCCCACCTCTGTAAACCCTGCTAGCTCACACACCCCTCACTATCTCAGCAAACCCCCCCCAGCTAGCTCACACACCCTCCATGAACTCTTCCCTCCAACAGCTCCTGATTTCTCCTCCTCCCAGATTCCTGTCTCGTGTCTTAAGGAATTCCCTCTGTAAATGTCTTTCCTTGCCCAGGTTCCTTTTTAACCAGGCCCTTTGTGTCTTTCCTGTCTCCCCCCCCCCCCCCACCCCCCACCCCAGATATCTTGGGGCAACTTCTCACACAAGAGGGAGACACTGTTTGCTGCTGTTGGAGCCCACTGCCACTTCACAGGAGCAAGTGTGAGGTGAGAATGTGAGTTTGACAGGCTGGGAATTTCCCTCCGAATCTCTAAAGCAGGCACTTGGCTGCATCCTGACATCATCCTGGCCCAAAGGGGAACTCCGGAACTTTAATAACTCTCTGCTGTCCACAGGGAATTCTCCCCCCTGTCGCTCAGCCATCAGTTCCAGTGGAAGGAATCCCTAACCCCACAGTAATGCCCTGGTCTCTGAACGAAACGTCTTCATCGGGACTCCGGTTTTATATTTATTTATTTAGAGCCTGCAGAACCAGGTTTAATATCACTGGCATAGGTCATGAAATTTGTTACCTTTGTGGCAGCAGTACAATGAAATAGACGATAAATATAGGAGAACACAAGTTACAGTTATATACGAATATATGAATATTAAATAGTTAAATTAAGATAAGTAGTTCAAAAACAGAAATTTCTAATAAAGTGGTGTTCATGGTTCAATGTCCATTCTGAAATCGGATGGCAGAGGGGAAGAAACTGTTCCTGAATCGTTGAGTGTGGGTCTTCAGGCTCTTGTACCTCCTCCCTGATGGCAGAGGGGAAGAAGCTGTTCCTGAATCACTGAGTGTGTGTCTTCAGGCTCCTGTACCTCCTCCCTGATGGCGGAGGGGAAGAGGCTGTTCCTGAATCGCTGAGTGTGGGTCTTCAGGCTCCTGTACCTCCTCCCTGATGGCAGAGGGGAAGAAGCTGTTCCTGAATCGCTGAGTGTGGGTCTTCAGGCTCTTGTACCTCCTCCCTGATGGCAGAGGGGAAGAAGCTGTTCCTGAATCACTGAGTGTGTGTCTTCAGGCTCCTGTACTTCCTCCCTGATGGCAGAGGGGAAGAAGCTGTTCCTGAATCGCTGAGTGTGGGTCTTCAGGCTCCTGTACCTCCTCCCTGATGGCAGAGGGGAAGAAGCTGTTCCTGAATTGTTGAGTGTGTGTCTTCAGGCTCCTGTACCTTCTCCCCGATGGCAGAGGGGAAGAAGCTGTTCCTGAATCGCTGAGTGTGTGTCTTCAGGGTCCTGTACCTCCTCCCTGATGGCAGAGGGGAAGAAGCTGTTCCTGAATTGTCGAGTGTGTGTCTTCAGGGCTCCTGTACCTCCTCCCTGATGGCAGAGGGGAAGAGGCTGTTCCTGAATCACTGAGTGTGTGCCTTCAGGCTCCTGTACCTCCTCCCTGATTGCAGAGGGGAAGAAGCTGTTCCTGAATCACTGAGGGTGTGTCTTCAGGCTCCTGTACCTCTTCCCTGATGGCAGAGGGAAGAAGCTGTTCCTGAATCACTGAGAGTGTGTCTTCAGGCTCCTGTACCTCCTCCCTGATTGCAGAGGGGAAGAAGCTGTTCCTGAATCACTGAGGGTGTGTCTTCAGGCTCCTGTACCTCTTCCCTGATGGCAGAGGGGAAGAAGCTGTTCCTGAATCACTGAGTGTGTGTCTTCAGGCCCCTGTATCTCCTCCCTGATGGTAGCAATGAGAAGAGGGCATGTCCTGGGTGGTGCTCAAAGTTCGAAGAAAAATTTATTATCAGAGTAGATACGTGCCACCACATGTAGTGGCACTAGAAAGTTTGTGAACCCTGTGGAATTTTCTCTATTTCTGCATAATGGGACCTCAAATCTTCACCTAAGTCCTAAAACTAGATAAAGGGAACACAATTAAAATAACATAAATAATATTACACTTGTTCATTTATTGAGAACAACTATCCAATATCACCTGTATTTGTTGGAAAAAAGTATGTGAACCTCTGCAGTAATGCCTTCTACGACAGCTATTTGGAGTTAGATGTTCCAATCAATGGGATGAGATTGGAAGTGTGGGTTGTAGAAGCACCCTGCTCTATAAAAAAGGCATTCAAAGTCAGGTTACTGACAGAACCTGCTCTTCTCAAGAAAGATCTGTTTATGTGCAACATACCTCGCTCAAAACAACTTTCAGAGGACCTTAAGAAGAAGAATTGTAGAGATGCATGAAGCTGGAAAAGGCAAAAAGAGCATTTCTGAGATTAGATTAGATTAGATTCAACTTTATTGTCGTTGTGCCGAGTACAGATACAAAGCCAATGAAATGCAGTTAGCATCTAACCAGAAATGCGAAGAATAGTGTTATTTACAAAATAACTGTGAATAAAAAGTAAGTGCTACAGCACACAGATATAAAAATACTGAGACAGTACAATATAGGTGCAATACTGCTTAGCGCTGTGATGTGAGGTTCAGCAGGGTCACAGCCTCAGAGAAGAAGCTCTTCCTTTGCCCGCTGGTGTGAGAGCGGAGGCTCCTGTAGTGCCTATCGGATGGGAGGAGAGTAATAAGTCCATGGTTAGGGTGAGATGCATCCTTGATAACGCTTTTCGCCCTGCCCAGGCAGCCTTTATGGTGGATGTTCTCAATGGTGGACAATTGGGTGCCGATAATCCGCTGGGCAGTTTTCACCACCCGCTGGAGTGTTTTGCGGTCTGATACGGGACAATTGCCATCCCACACTGAGATGCAGTTGGTGAGTATGCTCTCGATGGTACAGCGGTGAAAGTCCGTCAGTATCCTGGGACAGAGGTGAGCTTTCTTGATGCTCCACAGGAAATAAAGGCGCTGTTGTGCCTTTTTGATCAGGATGGAGGAGTTCAGGGACCAGGTGAGATCCTCGGAAATGTGGACACCAAGGAATTTGAAGCTTGATACACTCTCCACTACAGCTCCATTGTTGTGGATGGGGATGTGAGTTTGGCTCCTAGCATGCCTGAAGTCCACAATGATCTCCTTGGTCTTCTGGGTGTTAAGGGTCAGGTTGTTTTCATCACACCGTGCGGCCAGGTTGCTGGACCTGAGCGCTCACCAACCCACAGTAAGAGAAATTGTCTACAAATGGAGGAAATTCAGTACTGTTGCTACTCTCCCTAGGAGAGGGCATCCAGCAAAGATCACACCAAGAGCACAGTGTGCAATGCTGAAGGAAGTGAAAAAATACCCAAGGGTCACAGCAAAAGACCTGCAGAAATCTCTAGAACTTGCTGAAGTCTCTGTTCACGTGTCCACTATAAGAAAAACACTGAACAAGACCAGTGTTCATGGAAGGACACAACAGAGGAAACCACTGCTCTCCAAAAATAAAACATTGCTGCACGTCTCAAGTTTGTAAAAGACCTCCTGGATGTTCTAAACATTTCTGGGACAATGTTCTGTGGACAGATGAGACAAAAGTTGAACTTCTTGGCAGAAATGGACATTGCTATGTTTGGAGGGAAAAGGGGCACTGCAAGCCAACACCAAAACCTCATCCCATCTGTGAAGCATGGTGGAAGGAGCATCATGGTTTGGGGCTGCTTTGCTGCCTCAGGGCCTGGACAGTTTGCAATTGTTGAGGGAACAATGAATTCAAAATTGTATCAAGACACACTCATCCACAGCTGCTTTAATAAAGTCTGTTATTGGTAGTCATTCAGGTCCTCAGATGGGTTCTTGAACACGGCCTAGTCCACTGACTCAAGGCAATCCTGTAGCCGTTCCCCTGCCTTGCACAAACACCTTTCTGTTGTCCTAAACTCTGCAGCCTTGTCCTTTAGGCTCAGTCTGTACGGAGGAGGTAGGAGTACAAATGATCCAACTTGCCCAAATGGTAGCCATTCCCTATCATAGTGTAGCAGTGGTCGAATGGGTTGGGACATCTGGTGCAACAGGTTAGGTGCTGGTGATAATTGGACAGGGTTTTCTTCCAGCAGGCCTTGTTGAAGTTGCCAACTATAATTTGAAATGCATCAGGATGGGCTGTTACTTCTGTAAAGGGGGTTTCTTCTTTTTTCTTTGTTACTGTGTATGTAATCAAAAGTGCTTCTTTGTTTTGTTAAAAGTAGGAATGTTCCTTTGTTGCGAGAGGGTGCTGGAAGCTTGTTTGGGTTAAAATTTACTGCTAACGAGAATTGTATTCCTTTGTAAACCAAATGGGGATTAATGTTGTTCCTTCTTCTGAGTCTGTAAGCTTTTGTTGACGGGCTTTTGGGCAGATCGGCGCGAGGGGGTGAGAGAGAGGACGCAATGCTGTAAGCTGGGTGAGGAACAGACCCCAAGCGGGGGTCTGAGGCCGGGAGGTACTCCAAGGAGAGGGGATGAAGCTAGATGTGCTTGGTTGACCACTCGGAGGGTCCTGAGCTGCGAGTCGAGGAGTTCGGAGGGGATCGAATGGTGGCCAGAAGACTTCAGTAATTGAGCTCCAACGGTTGTGCACGAAGTGGTTTGGACTTTGATAAGTTTGGCGCCTTTTCTTTATTTTTTTCTCTTCATATATACTGTATCGTTATTAATCATTTAGTTATAGTAACCTTTATAAATTGTACTCATTTAATCGCATATGGTGTACTGTCTGTTTTTGGGCGAGGTGGGGACATCACACAGCATCCACACCAGCTGATTACCCAGTTTGGCGGGGCCGAAGGCTGCTCCCCCTAGACGAGAACGAGCTGAGCGGGCCTGAGGCGACCCAGGGGGTTACACTTCCCTACAGACAACATGTGCAGTTTTGCGAATGCTTGCTTATAATAGCCCACTGGTAGTATGGTGGGGGTCCTTGATGATGGGAGCCACTTTTCTGAAGCACCTTTCGTTGAAGATGTCCTGGGTACTACGGAGGCCAGAGCCCATGATGGAGCTGACTGAGTTAACAACTCCCTACTGCTTACTTCGATCCTGTGCAGTAGCCCCCACCTCCCCCCACACCAGAGGGTGATGCAGCCGGTCAGAATGCTCTCCGCAGTACACCTTTCGTTGAAGATGTCCTGGATACTACGGAGGCCAGAGCCCATGATGGAGCTGAGTGAGTTCATGACTCTCTGCTGCTTACTTCGATCCTGTGCAGTAGCCCCCACCTCCCCCCACACCAGAGGGTGATGCAGCCGGTCAGAATGCTCTCCACAGTACACCTGCTGGAAGTTTTCGAGTGTTTTAGGTG
>NC_082716.1:106386666-106399166 GCF_030144855.1 Hypanus sabinus
AAAGCATTCTGACAGGTTGGAGAATACATACACGACGCTGGAAGAAGTCAGCAGGTTAGGCAGCATCCGTGAGAAAAGAGTAGCCAATGTATTCTTTGATCCACAGCACCTGCAGTTGTATTTTTGTGTTCTGACGGGTTGTATCGCTGCCCGGCGTGGAGGCTGCAGTGCGCAGGATTGAAAGACGTGGTAGGGAGTTGTGTTTCTTCACCAGCTCCATTACGGGCACCCTCTCTCCAGCAGCGAGGATGTCTTCAAAAGGCAGTGCCCCAACCAGCTCTCTCCACCCTGGATGATTCTCATTACTACCCTCGGGGGCGGGGGGGGGGGGGATCAATATCAACACAAGAAAATCTGCAGATTTCCAGGAAATGTCAGAGGGCAGCAAAGAATCAACAATTCAGGAACAGCTTCTTCCCCTCGGCCATCGGATTACCGAATGATCCATGAGCACTATAGTGATTTTTAATGCCTTGCACTGTACGGCTGTGATAGTCAACCAGCTTCCGATTCTGAACATGAATCTCGCTGCCTATGAGCGCACATGTAAAGTGCTGGAGGAACAGCAGGTCAGGCAGCATCCGTGGAGATCAGTGAACAGTTTTGGGCTGACACCCTTCGTCAGGTCTGGAAAGGAAGGGGGGAAGGTGCCAGAATAACGGAGCGGCACAGTAGCCTAGGGGTTAGCACAATGCTTTACAGTACAGGTAAGGTGGGTTCAATTCCTGCCACTGACTGTAAGGTGTTTGTACATTTTCCCTGTGACTGTGTGCTCCGGTTTCCTCCCACAGTCCAAAGATGTACCAGTTAGTAGGATAATTGGTCATTGTAAATTGACCTGTGAATTTGAAATTGGGAGATTACTGGGTGGCGTGGCTTAAAGGGCTGGAAGGGCCTATTCCACACAGTATCTCAATAAACAAGCAAACTTTGACGGCCCCTCATTAGAGATTGTTAGGAGCACCAAATTTCTTGGTGTCACCTGGCGGAGAATTTCACCTGGTCCCTCAACACCAGCTCCATAGCAAAGAAAGCCCAGCAGCGTCTCTACTTTCTGCGAAGGCTGAGGAAAGTCCATCTCCCACCCCCCATCCTCATCACATTCTACAGGGGTTGTATTGAGAGCATCCTGAGCAGCTGCATCACTGCCTGGTTCAGGAATTGCACCATCTCGGATCGCAAGACCCTGCAGCGGATAGTGAGGTCAGCTGAGAAGATCATCAGGGTCTCTCTTCCTGCTATTACAGACACTTACACCACACGCTGCACCCGCAAAGCTAACAGTATTGTGAAGGACCCCACGCACCCCTCAGACAAACTCTTCTCCCTCCTGCCATCTGGCAAAAGGTACCGAAGCATTTGGGCTGTCATGACCAGACTGTGCAACAGATTCTTCCCCCAAGCCATCAGACTCCTCAATATCCAGAGTCTAGACTGACATCTACATCATTTATTATTATATTGAAATTTGTCCCCTACTGCGCCTATTGTATTGTTTATTAATTATTGTCCTGCCCTGCACTGTTTTGTGCACTTTATGTAGTCCTGTGCAGGTCTGTAGTCTAGTGCTGTCTCACAGTCTAGTGTAGTTTTGTGTCGTTTCATGTAGCACCAGGGTCCTGGAGGAACGCTGTTTCATTTTTACTGTGTACTGTACCAGCAGTTATGGTCGAAATGACAATAAACTTAATTTGACTTGAAACAGACAAACAAACAAATAGACCAACAAATAAATAAATTAGAGGGTAAGTTGGGAGGGGGGGAATGAAGTGAGAAGCTGGGTGAGTGGAGAGGAAGGGATCTGATGGGAAAGGAGAGTGGGCAGCAGGGGGAGGTGAGAGGCAGGTGAGGAAAAGACAAAGCCCTCTTCAATGAATCACCATTTCCAGCGAGTTTGTAGAGCCTCTCAGCTTCGATCCCCGAGCTCTGTCAGTGTGGAGTCTGCACGCTCCCCACCGGGTGCTCCGGTCTCCTCCCACATTCCAAAGACACACAGGGCAATGAGGTAGTTGACCACTGTAAACCGTTGGCAAGGGATAGAATTAAGGGTGTCAAAGGTTACGGGCAGAAGGCAGGAGAACAAGGTTGAGAGGGTTAATAAATCAGCTGTGATGGAATGGGCAGGCAGACCTGTTGGGCCAAACGTCCTCATTCTCCTCCTATATCTTATAGCTTTATGATCTAATCTGTGGGAAGAATAGAAAAGGATTAGTGTGGATGGATGTTCACCAGTCCTCATTGAGAGATCAGAAGTGGAGAGAGAGCAATTTCAAGTTCCTGGTGTCGATATCCCTGAGGCTCTAACCTGCTCCCAACATATCGATGCAGTTATAAAGAAGGCACGACACTAGGAGTTTGAGGAGATTTAGTTTGTCACCAAAGACGCTCGCAAATGTCTACTGATGTACTGTGGAGAGCATTCTAACTGGCTGTGTCACCGTCTGGTATGGGAGTTGGTGGTGGGGGTGGGGGGCTACTGCACAGGATCAAAATAACCTGCAGAGAGATCTGAACTTAGCCAGCTCCATCATGCACACTAGGCTTCGTAGAATCCAGGACATCTTCAAGGTGCGATGACTCAAAAAGGCAGCGTCCATCATTAAGGGCCCCTATCGTCCAGGACATGCCCTCTTCTCATGGCTACCATCAGGAGGGAGGTACAGGAGCCTGAAGGCACACACTCAATGATTCAGGAACAGCTTCTTCCCCTCTGCCATCAGGGAGGAGGTACAGGAGCCTGAAGACACACACTCAGTGATTCAGGAACAGCTTCTTCCCCTCTGCCATCAGGGAGGAGGTACAGGAGCCTGAAGACACTCACTCAATGATTCAGGAACAGCTTCTTCCCCTCTGCCATCAGATTTCTGAATGGACATTGAACCCATGAACACTACCTCACCACTTTTGAAATTTCTATTTTTTGCATTACTTTTTAAATTTAACTATTTTATATACATACTTGGTGTAATTCATGATGCTTTTGTATTATTATATAATGTATTGAACTGCTGTCACAAAGACAACAAATTTCACAACATGAGCCGGTGATATTAAAGCCGATTCTGCTTCTGAACTCTACTCCCCGTGCCCCAAGTCACAGTGCAAGTGATTGGCGTGACCTGGAAAGTCTGGGTGGCAACCGAGGAAGGTCGGTGTTGCTGGAAAGACAGCCGACCTCCAGGAAAGACTGGCACGGACACGTGGGGCTAGCAACCTTGTGTGCAGCACTCACAAGAGGGCACCATACAAACTACGGATGGACTAAATACGCAATACCCCCCAGAGTCTCCTGGGAGGGGGGGGGGGGAATGAGAGACTATAGGACAGACAGAACGACAACAGCCGGGTCTGGAAATATGATAATATGAAGACTCGAGCGAACAACACTGACTGGGGAGGCAAATCTGCAGAAACGTCATCGGCCTCAAGATACAGCGAAGCAGGTCCAGCTGTGGAACGGAAGTGACTCAAGGGTGACACACGGACTCAACACCCGGTGATATGACGGAGAACTCCAGCCAGGAAGCAGTCCACTGAGCTGAAGGTCGCTCCATACCTGAGCCGCCCCAGTGGCAAAGAGACCAAGTGAGAGCCCCCTTTGACACCCTAATCCATTCATCAGGGAAAGAGAGGATCAGATGGCCTGGATCATCAGACAATGGATCATGGAAGACCTGGATTGTGTCTTGGAAGCTACATTGGCAGGTTCCGTCTACATGGAAATCGACTTCCTCGCAGCCATGTGTTCAACTTCGGTAAAGAGCAATTCAGCGCAACGAAGAAGAAAGGGGATCTTAAAACATCACAGCATCCAAACAGGAGATTCGCCACCTGAGAAGTGAGACAGAGACCCCGAACAAACAATTCAGAAACAGTTCACCTGGTGTCAGAGATGTAACCAGGGAACTGCGGGATCAGCCGTGCAGGCTCAGGAGGGTGGAGCAGCTGTGAAAGCGAAGAGTGGAGAGAGAGAGGAGGAGAGTGCGGTTTGTTACAAGCCCGTTCAGGCTCACCAGCAGTCTGCTCAGAGACCAGCCTTCTCTCGCACCGAGGGGAATAGCTGGCACCCCACGCCAAGGAGGGAGATGGTCCTGAACTGGGTGATTGTGGACAAATCTTTTTCCTTGAGAACAAAGCATCCTTCAGCCATTTTCCGGCTTGGCGAGATAGAGCCTTTGGTCCAAATCTTTCTCTTGATCACCATGCTTCCTCATCCGGTACATAATTCTCTTCAAGTTCCACCATCTCCAGCGGGATCCCATCACCGAGCGCACCTTTCCCTCCCCCCCCCACCCCACTTTCTGCTTTCCGCAGGGATCGCTCCCTGTGTGACTCCTTTGTCCGTTCATTCCTCTTGGCAAGCAGAGCAAGAGCAAGTGCTACACCTGCTCCCTCACTGCCATTCAGGGCCTCCGAACAGTCCATCCAGGTGAGATGATACCTCACCTGTCAGTCTGCTGGGATCATTTTCCGTGTTCGGTGCTCTTGACGTAGACTGGGAGACTGCCTCGCTGAGCACCTACGCTCCGTCTGCCAGACCCAGCGGGTTCTCTCAGCGGCCACGCATTTTAATTCCACTTCCCTTTCCAATATATCTATGCATGATCTCCTCCCCTGTCACGATGAGGCCACACTCAGTTTGGAGGAACAACACCTTTTATTCTGTTTGGTAGTCTCCAACCTGATGGCATGACATTGATTTCTCGAACTTCTGGGAACGCCACCCCCCCCCCCTTCACCATTCACCATCCCCTTTTCTCTCTCTCACTTTATCTCCTTGCCTGCCCATCTCCGGTGCTTCTCCCGCCTTTTCTTTCTTCCAAGGCCTTCTGTCCTCTCCTATTAGATTCCCCCCACCTCCAGCCCTGTACCTCTTTCACTAATCACCTTCCCAACTCTTCACTTCAGCCCTTGCCCAGTTTCGTCCATCACCTTGTGTTTTTCCCTCTCCTCCCCCTCCCTCCTAACTGACTTCTCATCTTCTATTTCTCCAGTCCTACTGAAGGGTCTCGGCCCAAAATGTTGACTCTTCCGTAGACGCTGCCTGGCCTGCTGAGCTCTGGCATTTTGTGAGTGTCACCAGCTGCCTAGAAAGATTCAAGCCACACTTTACTTCAGCCCACTTTACAACCAGGGGGCAAAACCTCCAAAAAAGAGATTCCAACTGGCTGTACCATCTCCCCCCATCTTGTTTGTCGTGGGTATGGACCCCGTCATGTCAGCAGCAGCAGGCGAACCCGAGGCCCAGTGATGGACCCCAGCATCCGACATCCGACAACCTGCAACACAGGGGTTCATGGATGACCTCACAGTAACCACGGTAACCCATGTCCAAGCAAGATGGCTATTGGAAACCCTGGACAACGCAGCCACCTGGGCTAGGATGACCTTCAAGACCAGGAAGTCCAGGTGCATGGTGATCAAAAAAGGGCAAGGTTACTAGCAAGTTCAGTCTTCAAGTACAGGGAGATGTCATTCCGTCCATAGAGGACAACCCAGTGAAGTGTCTTGGAAAGTGATTGAATGCAGCAATAATGGACAGCACTAGCATCACCGACACTGTAAATCAGACTCAAGAGTGGCTGAAGAAGATTGTCAAACCCAGACCTCCTGGTAAATTTAAGATATGGTTGTACCAAGATGGTCTTCTACCAAGGCTGCTCTGGCTTTCACGGTGTACGAGTTCCCCATGACGACTGTAGAAGGCATCGAGAGGAGAGCCAGCAAGCAGCTGGGAACCTCCCCCCGCCACCCCCCGAAGTTTTCTTCAGTGGGGTTCTACATAAGATCAGGCCAGCTATAGCCTCCGTTGTCATCGGTTCAGTGTGGCAAAGTGTAGAGATGTGTTAACACCGAGGGGCTCCGGTGACAAGCTGGTAAACCAAGCAGGGGTCACAAGAAGACTGGGCCGAAAGTGGGCTGCCAACTCGGCCACAGACCAGGCCGTGAGCTCCCTGCAGTTGAGAGACATCATTGGCAACCCGTGCCGGTGACGGCCTGGCCTCGGCTCGACGCACCTCCAACGATGGGGGAGTGCGAGTGCGAGGGAGAGGCCTGCCGTCCCGGGCAGAGGTACGGAACCGCCAGGATGAAAGGTGGCTATCGAGGGCAGTGGAGTTCGGCGTCAGGGGGTGCCTGGACGAAATGGGATCTTCCTAAGTGCAAGCTCACTTTGAAGCCCTTCCGCGTTTCTTCCCTCCTGCTGTCCGTGTATGACATGCTCCCTATGCCGTCACAACCGCATACATGGGGGCTGAGAGAGGACACGAACTGCAAGTGGTGTGGCCAGCGAGGCACACGTACTGTCAGGATGCAAAGCAGCTTTAACACGAGGATGGTATAGGTGGCACCACAACAAGGTCCTGCTGTCCCTCGCTGACACACTGGGGCAGGGGAGGCTGGCAGGGAGAGGACCACGCCACTCAAATCGAGATGCCAAAATCCACTCTGCTGCAGACTGCCAGGTCATGGGAGATGAGGGTCGAGGTGAGGAGGGAGCTTCAGCTCCCCGAGGTGCTGCAAACCACACTTCGACCAGACCTCGTGCTGCGGCCCACCGAAAACAGGAAAATGGTCCTGGTGGAGCTCACAGTACCACAGGAGGAAGGATGCGAGGAGGCTGACGAGAGGAAGGCCCCGAATAGTCCAGGAGTGCAGGGACAAAGGATGGCAGACGTGGATATCGGCTGGAGAGGGTTTCCGGCAGGTCCCTGTCTGCGCTGGGCCTTGTTGAAAAGAGCAAGAACCGAGCAGCTCGCAGGATGCGGGAGGAAGCAGAAAGAGCCTCTGGCTGGGTGTGGAGCCGGCCGGAGGAGTTGGGCAGACGGGCAGTGACTTGGCCACGACTGCCAACCCGCCGACTGGACAGCGTAGTGGTTAAGTGTCGAAACACTCCACGAAGGCTGGGCAAAGACTGCAGTTACCACATCAGGCAAGTGAAGAGAGCACGACGGTGTACGATGCAAGTGATTCTGAAATGTTGGTTTGGACTTGTAGGGCTGATGAGTGCGTTTCTCAGACCAGAAGCAGCGAACTGGCTGAAAGTTAGTCTTCAGTCAAAGTATTATCGAAGTATGTACATTTACGGTACCATATACAATGATTTTCCTGCAGGCACTTACGGGAAAGAAATAAATACAGTGGTTTTACAACTTTTACATGAAGACTGACAAACAACCAAAGTGCAAAAGAAAACTATCAGAGCAAATAAAATAAATAATACTCAAAACACAAGTTGCAGAGTCTTTGAAACTGAGTCTGTAGTTGGTGAAATCCATTCAAAATTGTAATGAGTGAAGTTATCCACACTGGTTCAGGAGCCTGATGGTTGTGGGGTGATAACTGTTCCTGAACCTGGTGGTGTGGGACCTGAGGCTCATTGTGGGGAGTGAAGTTATCCACACTGGTTCAGGAGCCTGATGGTTGTGGGGTAATAACTGTTCCTGAACCTGGTGGTGTGGGACCTGAGGCTCATTGTGGTGAGTGAAGTTATCCACACTGGTTCAGGAGTCTGATGGTTGAGAGGTGATAACTGTTCCTGAACCTGGTGGTGTGGGACCTGAGGCTCATTGTGGTGAGTGAAGTTATCCACACTGGTTCAGGAGCCTGATGGTTGTGGGGTAATAACTGTTCCTGAACCTGGTGGTGTGGGACCTGAGGCTCATTGTGGGGAGTGAAGTTATCCACACTGGTTCAGGAGCCTGATGGTTGTGGGGTAATAACTGTTCCTGAACCTGGTGGTGTGGGACCTGAGGCTCATTGTGGTGAGTGAAGTTATCCACACTGGTTCAGGAGCCTGATGGTTGTGGGGTAATAACTGTTCCTGAACCTGGTGGTGTGGGACCTGAGGCTCATTGTGGTGAGTGAAGTTATCCACACTGGTTCAGGAGCCTGATGGTTGTGGGGTAATAACTGTTCCTGAACTTGGTGGTGTGGAGCTGAGGCTCCTGTACCTCCTGCCTGTTGGAAACAGCGAGAAGAGAGCATGGCCTGGGAGGTGGGCTCCTTGATGATGGATGCTGCGTTCCATCGACAGTGCTCGTTGTAGATGTACAAAGTGATGGGGTGGGCTTTGCCTGTGATGGTCTGGGTTATGTCTGTCTGTCATTTTTTTGTACAGTTTTCTGTTCTGGCCTTGGCATTCCCGTGCCAGGCTGTGATGCAACCAGTCCGGATACTGTCCCCTATAGAAGTTTGTTGTTGGATTTTCAGGTGAACATTCCATGCCGGAGGGCCAACATTAGGTACACAGAGCAGGCGGTGTTGATGCGCTGGACGTGGGGTCTTGGGCTGCTGGCCTGGTTGGTGCCAATCGAGTGGGCCAGGACAGACAAGAGATACATTCAGGAATGTCCTGAGGTGGTGAAAAGCTCCCTTGTGTTTACCGCTGTAGGTGCCAGATATCTGAATCCTGACCGAGAAAAGGTACGTGCTGGCATTGTGCAAGGTTCGGGGAGGTGTACAAAATGATTCTGGCAATGAAAGGGTTAAGAGTGGGGATCTTCTTGAAACCTATCGAATACTGAAAGGCCTAGATGGAGAGAATGTGGAGAGGATGTTTCCTATAACGAGGGAGTCTAGGACCAGAAGGCATACCCTCAGATTAGAAGAATGTCCTTTTAGTTCGGAGATGAGGAGGAATTTCTTTAGCCAGAGGGTGGTGAATCCATGCAATTCAGAGTAGGTGGCATTGGAGATGAGGAGGAATTTCTTTAGCCGGAGGGTGGTAAATCTGTGGAATTCGTTGCCACAGATGACCGTGGAGGTCAAGTCATTGGGTACATTTAAAGCGGAGGTTGCTAGGTTCTTGTTTAGTCAGGATGTCAAATGTTAAGGTGAGAAGGCAGGAGAATGAGGTTCAGAGAGATAATAAACCAGCCATGCTAGAATGGTGGAGCATATCCGATGGGCTGAATGGCCTAATTCTGTTCCTATCCCTTATGGTGAAAAATGCTGAAGAGTTGGTTCTCGATGACCTCATCGCAGAACAATTAGCAATGTGAAAGTGCAAATGTTGTTTTGGACGGAGGGCAACGTAACCATGCCAGGTACTGAGAAAAACAACCAACGCCAGAAATAGCATCAAAACAGGAAATACTCGGCAGGTCAAGTGGCATCTGTGGAGAAAGACAGTGAGTCAACATTACGGTGCAGAAACAGACTGAAACACTGACTCCTTCTCCCCCCGCGGATGCTGCCTGACCTACAGATACACCCATTCTTGTTTCAGTTTTCCTTTGTGACAGGGGTTCCTCTCCTGCGGCTCACAGACCCTTTGCTTCACGCTTTTGGTCCACGGCGTAATAAAAGTTGGGGACGCCAGCCCTGCCTCCGTGGTTGGGAGATGCAGCAGGGTAACAGGTCCATCTGGCCCAATGAGCCGGCGCTGGTCAGTTGACCTACTAACCTGTCTGTCTTTGGAAGCCAGTGCACCCGGAGGACACGCAGGCGGTCATGAGGAGGACGTACAAGCTCCTTACAGACATCAGCCGGAAAGGAAGCCAGGTCGCTGGGGCTGGGAGGTGCTGTGCTAAGCCCTACGCCACAGGAAGATTCTCCTCGTCTTCACCCCTCACCACGTTGCTCCTGCTCTGCCCAGAAAGGTTCTGAACGTTGGGTCCTGTGTCCATGGTCATCGGGCACTTGGTGAGTAACCTCCTGCCTCCCAGACGACCATAAGACACAGGGACAGCTGAGGCCATTCGGCCCATCAAATCTGCCCCGCTCTTCTATCATGGCTGATTTATTATCCCTCTCAACCCCACTTTCCCTCCTTCTCCCTGCCACCTTTGGCATTCTGACTAATCAAGAGCCTACCAACCTCCACTTCAATTGTAAGACCATAAGAATACAGGAGCAGCATTAGGCCATTCAACTCAACAAGTCTGCTCCGCCATTTCATCATGGCTGACTGATTTCCCTCTCAGCCCCAATCTCCTGCCCTCTCCGTGTATCCCTTCATGCCCTGACTAATCAAGAATCTATAAACCTCTGCCCTAAATATACCCGAAGACTTGATCTCGACAGCCGCCGGTGGCAATGAATTCCACAGATTCACCACCCTCTGGCTAAAGAAATTCCTCCTCATCACCGTTCTAAAACAACGTCTTTCTATTCTGAGGCTGTATCCTCTGGTCCTAGACTCCCCCGGCCTAGGAAATATCCTCTCCACATCCACTCTATCTGTGTCCTCTGGTCCTAGACACCACCACTATAGGAAACATCCTCTCCACATCCACTCTATCTGTGTCCTCTGGTCCTAGACTCCCCCACTACAGGAAACATCCTCTCCACATCCACTCTATCTGTGTCCTCTGGTCCTAGACTCCCCCACTATAGGAAACATCCTCTCCACATCCACTCTATCTGTGTCCTCTGGTCCTAGACTCCCCCACTATAGGAAACATCCTCTCCACATCCACTCTATCTGTGTCCTCTGGTCCTAGACTCCCCCACTATAGGAAACATCCTCTCTACATCCACTCTATCTGTGTCCTCTGGTCCTAGACTCCCTCACTACAGGAAACATCCTCTCCACATCCGCTCTGTCTGTGTCCTCTGGTCCTAGACTCCCCCACTATAGGAATCATCCTCTCCACATCCACTCTATCTGTGTCCTCTGGTCCTAGACTCCCCCACCATAGGAAACATCCTCTCCACGTCCACTCTATCTGTGTGCTCTGGTCCGAGACTCCCTCACTATAGGAAACATCCTCTCCACGTCCACTCTATCTGTGTCCTCTGGTCCTCGACTCCCTCACCATGGGAAACATCTTCTCTACATCCACTCTATCTGTGTCCTCTGGTCCTAGACTCCCTCACCATGGGAAACATCCTCTCCACATCCACTCTATCTGTGTCCTCTGGTCCTAGACTCCCCCACTATAGGAATCATCCTCTCCACAACCACTCTATCAGTGTCCTCTGGTCCTAGACTCCCCCACTATAGGAATCATCCTCTCCACATCCACTCTATCTGTGTCCTCTGGTCCTAGACTCCCTCACCATAGGAAACATCCTCTCCACATCCACTCTATCTGTGTCCTCTGGTCCTAGACTCCCCCACTATAGGAAACATCCTCTCCACATCCACTCTATCTGTGTCCTCTGGTCCTAGACTCCCTCACCATGGGAAACATCCTCTCTACATCCACGCTGTTGAGGCCTTTCAACATTTGATAGGTTTCAATGAGATTCCTTCCCCTCTGCCACACATTCTTCCGAACTCCAGCGAGTGCAGGCCCGGAGCCATTAAATGCTCCTCATCTGATTAACCCTTTCATTTCTGGGATCATTCTTGTGATCCTCCTCTGGACCCTCTCCAATGTCAGCACATCTTTTCTTAGATGCAGGGCCCAGAACTGCTCACAATACTCCAAGTGAAGCCCCGCCCAGTGCTTGGAAAAAGCCACAACTATTCATCCCTGCTGTTACATTCCATTTCTCTCGAAATGAATGCTAACATCACATTTGCCTTCCTCCCCACAGACTCAACCTGCAAATTATCGGCAAGGAATCCAAACCCCTTTGCATTTGGATTCTCCCTGTGTCCCTCCAGGATACATCCCACATCCCAAGACAGGCCACTGTAAATTACCTCCCCCGCTCACCCAGTGCCATAAGTGGGAAAATAATTAAAAGGGAGACATTTAGTAGGTAAGAGAGAATAAGTTGTGAGGTCACAGTTTCCTTCTCGGTGGTAATTGCAGTGTTGGTTTCCATCTAGTGAGATGCTGTGATCTGAAGGAACAGTGAATCCAGATTCCACAGGAACCTTATCAAAGAAGGGGAGACATTTTCTAAATGGTGGGGAAGGGTTGATGAAGGGTCAGCAACTTTAATTTCCTGGGTCTTACTATTTCAGAGGATCTGTCCTGGACCCAGCAGTGCCTCTACTTGCTGAGGAGTTTGTGAATATTCAGCATGACATCTAAAACATTGACAAACTTCTATAGATGTGTGGTGGAGAGTGTACTGACTGGTTGCATCCCGGCCTGGTATGGGAACACCAAAGCCCAGGAATGGAACATCCTACAAAATGCAGGGTATTCGGTCCAGTCCATCACGGGTAAGACCCTCTCAGGAACAGAGCACATTCACATGAAGTGCTGTCGTAGGAAACCGGCATCAATCATCAGAGATCCCCACAGCCCAGGCCGTCAGAGATCCCCACAGCCCAGGCCGTCAGAGATCCCCACCGCCCAGGCTGTGGTGCCGTCAGAGATCCCCACCGCCCGGGCCGTCAGAGATCCCCACCGCCCAGGCCATGGTCCCGTCAGAGATCCCCACCGCCCAGGCTGTGGTGCCGTCAGAGATCCCCACTACCCGGGCCGTCAGAGATCCCCACCGCCCAGGCCGTCAGAGATCCCCACCGCCCAGGCCGTGGTCCCATCAGAGATCCCCACCGCCCAGGCCGTGCTCCCATCAGAGATCCCCACCGCCCAGGCCGTCAGAGATCCCCACCGCCCAGGCCGTGGTCCTGTCAGAGATCCCCACTGCCC
>NC_082716.1:106404166-106439166 GCF_030144855.1 Hypanus sabinus
GAGTAACACACGCGAAATGCTGGAGGAACTCAGCAGGTCAGACAGTGTCTATGGACAGAGTAACACACACAAAATGCTGGAGGAACTCAGCAGGTCAGACAGTGTCTGTGGTCAGAGTAACACACACACAATGCTGGAGGAACTCAGCAGGTCAGACAGTGTCTACGGACAGAGTAACACACACAAAATGCTGGAGGAACTCAGCAGGTCAGACAGTGTCTGTGGTCAGAGTAACACACACAAAATGCTGGAGGAACTCAGCAGGTCAGACAGTGTCTATGGACAGAGTAACACACACAAAATGCTGGAGGAACTCAGCAGGTCAGGCAGTGTCTATGGACAGAGTAACGCACACAAAATGCTGGAGGAACTCAGCAGGTCAGACAGTGTCTATGGACAGAGTAACACACAAAATGCTGGAGGAACTCAGCAGGTCAGACAGTGTCTATGGTCAGAGTAACACACACGAAATGCTGGAGGAACTCAGCAGGTCAGACAGTGTCTACAGTCAGAGTAACACACACGAAATGCTGGAGGAACTCAGCAGGTCAGGCAGAGTCTACGGTCAGAGTAACACACACGAAATGCTGGAGGAACTCAGCAGGTCAGACAGTGTCTATGGTCAGAGTAACACACACAAAATGCTGGAGGAACTCAGCAGGTCAGACAGTGACTATGGACAGAGTAACACACACAAAATGCTGGAGGAACAGCAGGTCAGACAGTCTCTATGGACAGAGCAACACACACAAAATGCTGGAGGAACTCAGCAGGTCAGGCAGTGTCTATGGACAGAGTAACGCACACAAAATGCTGGAGGAACTCAGCAGGTCAGACAGTGTCTATGGACAGAGTAACACACAAAATGCTCGAGGAACTCAGCAGGTCAGACAGTGTCTATGGTCAGAGTAACACACTCAAAATGCTGGAGGAACTCAGCAGGTCAGACAGTGTCTATGGACAGAGTAAAACACACAAAATGCTGGAGGAACTCAGCAGGTCAGACGGTGTCTATGGACAGAGTAACTCACACAAAATGCTGGAGGAACTCAGCAGGTCAGGCGGTGTCTATGGACAGAGTAACACACACGAAATGCTGGAGGAACTCAACAGGTCAGGCGGTGTCTATGGACAGAGTAACACACACGAAATGCTGGAGGAACTCAGCAGGTCAGACAGTGTCTATGGTCAGAGTAACACACACAAAATGCTGGAGGGATTCAGCAGGTCAGACAGTGTCTATGGACAGAGTAACACACACAAAATGCTGGAGGAACGCAGCAGGTCAGACAGTGTCTATGGTCAGAGTAACACACACAAAATGCTGGAGGAACTCAGCAGGTCAGACAGTGTCTATGGTCAGAGTAACACACACAAAATGCTGGAGGAACTCAGCAGGTCAGACAGTGTCTATGGACAGAGTAACACACACACAATGCTGGAGGAACTCAGCAGGTCAGACAGTGTCTGTGGACAGAGTAACACACACGAAATGCTGGAGGAACTCAGCAGGTCAGACAGTGTCTATGGACAGAGTAACACACACAAAATGCTGGAGGAACTCAGCAGCTCAGACAGTGTCTATGGTCAGAGTAACACACACGAAATGCTGGAGGAACTCAGCAGGTCAGACAGTGTCTATGGACAGAGTAACACACAAAATGCTGGAGGAACTCAGCAGGTCAGACAGTGTCTATGGTCAGAGTAACACACTCAAAATGCTGGAGGAACTCAGCAGGTCAGACAGTGTCTATGGACAGAGTAACTCACACAAAATGCTGGAGGAACTCAGCAGGTCAGGCGGTGTCTATGGTCAGAGTAACAGACATGAAATGCTGGAGGAACTCAGCAGGTCAGACAGTGTCTATGGTCAGAGTAACACACACAAAATGCTGGAGGGACTCAGCAGGTCAGACAGTGTCTATGGACAGAGTAACACACACAAAATGCTGGAGGAACGCAGCAGGTCAGACAGTGTCTATGGTCAGAGTAACACACACGAAATGCTGGAGGAACTCAGCAGTTCAGACAGTGTCTATGGTCAGAGTAACACACACAAAATGCTGGAGGAACTCAGCAGGTCAGACAGTGTCTATCGACAGAGTAACACACACGAAATGCTGGAGGAATTCAGCAGGTCAGACAGTGTCTATGGACAGAGTAACACACACAAAATGCTGGAGGAACAGCAGGTCAGACAGTGTCTATGGACAGAGCAACACACAAAATGCTGGAGGAACAGCAGGTCAGACAATGTCTATGGACAGAGCAACACACACAAAATGCTGGAGGAACTCAGCAGGTCAGGCAGTGTCTATGGACAGAGTAACACACACAAAATGCTGGAGGAACAGCAGGTCAGACAGTGTCTATGGACAGAGCAACACACACAAAATGCTGGAGGAACTCAGCAGGTCCGGCAGTGTCTATGAACAGAGTAACACACACAAAATGCTGGAGGAACAGCAGGTCAGACAGTGTCTATGGACAGAGTAACACACACAAAATGCTGGAGGAACAGCAGGTCAGACAGTGTCTATGGTCAGAGTAATACACACAAAATGCTGGAGGAACTCAGCAGGTCAGACAGTGTCTATGGACAGAGTAACACACACAAAATGCTGGAGGAACTCAGCAGGTCAGACAGTGTCTATGGTCAGAGTAACACACACGAAATGCTGGAGGAACTCAGCAGGTCAGACAGTGTCTATGGTCAGAGTAACACACACAAAATGCTGGAGGAACTCAGCAGGTCAGACAGTGTCTACGGACAGAGTAACACAAACGAAATGCTGGAGGAACTCAGCAGGTCAGACAGTGTCTACGGTCAGAGTAACACACACACAATGCTGGAGGAACTCAGCAGGTCAGACAGTGTCTACGGACAGAGTAACACACACGAAATGCTGGAGGAACTCAGCAGGTCAGGCAGAGTCTACGGTCAGAGTAACACACACGAAATGCTGGAGGAAATCAGCAGGTCAGACAGTGTGTACGGTCAGAGTAACACACACAAAATGCTGGAGGGACTCAGCAGATCAGACAGTGTCTATGGTCAGAGTAGCACACACAAAATGCTGGAGGAACTCAGCAGGTCAGACAGTGTCAATGGACAGAGTAACACACACAAAATGCTGGAGGAACTCAGCAGGTCAGGCAGTGTCTATGGACAGAGTAACACACACAAAATGCTGGAGGAACTCAGCAGGTCAGGCAGTGTCTATGGACAGAGTAACGCACACACAAAATGCTGGAGGAACACAGCAGGTCAGACAGTGTCTATGGACAGAGTAACACACACAAAATGCTGGAGGAACAGCAGGTCAGACAGTGTCTATGGACAGAGCAACACACACAAAATGCTGGAGGAACACAGCAGGTCAGGCAGTGTCTATGGACAGAGTAACGCACACAAAATGCTGGAGGAACTCAGCAGGTCAGACAGTGTCTATAGACAGAGTAACACACACAAAATGCTGGAGGAACTCAGCAGGTCAGACAGTGTCTATGGTCAGCGTAACACACACAAAATGCTGGAGGAACTCAGCAGGTCAAACAGTGTCTATGGACAGAGTAACACACACAAAGTGCTGGAGGAACAGCAGGTCAGACAGTGTCTATGGACAGAGCAACACACACAAAATGCTGGAGGAACACAGCAGGTCAGGCAGTGTCTATGGACAGAGTAATACACACAAAATGCTGGAGGAACAGCAGGTCAGGCAGTGACTATGGTCAGAGGAACACACACAAAATGCTGGAGGAACTCAGCAGGTCAGACAGTGTCTATGGACAGAGTAACACACACACAATGCTGGAGGAACTCAGCAGGTCAGACAGTGTCTGTGGACAGAGTAACACACACGAAATGCTGGAGGAACTCAGCAGGACAGACAGTGTCTATGGACAGAGTAACACACACAAAATGCTGGAGGAACTCAGCAGGTCAGACAGTGTCTATGGTCAGAGTAACACACACGAAATGCTGGAGGAACTCAGCAGGTCAGACAGTGTCTATGGTCAGAGTAACACACACGAAATGCTGGAGGAACTCAGCAGGTCAGACAGTGTCTATGGACAGAGTAACACACACAAAATGCTGGTGGAACTCAGCAGGTCAGACAGTGTCTATGGTCAGAGTAACACACACGAAATGCTGGAGGAACTCAGCAGGTCAGACAGTGTCTATGGTCAGAGTAACACACACGAAATGCTGGAGGAACTCAGCAGGTCAGGCAGAGTATACGGTCAGAGTAACACACACGAAATGCTGGAGGAACTCAGCAGGTCAGACAGTGTCTATAGTCAGAGTAACACACACGAAATGCTGGAGGAACAGCAGGTCAGACAGTGTCTATGGACAGAGCAACACACACAAAATGCTGGAGGAACTCAGCAGGTCAGGCAGTGTCTATGGACAGAGTAACGCACACAAAATGCTGGAGGAACTCAGCAGGTCAGACGGTGTCTATGGACAGAGTAACACACAAAATGCTGGAGGAACTCAGCAGGTCAGGCGGTGTCTATGGTCAGAGTAACAGATATGAAATGCTGGAGGAACTCAGCAGGTCAGACAGTGTCTATGGTCAGAGTAACACACACAAAATGCTGGAGGGACTCAGCAGGTCAGAAAGTGTCTATGGACAGAGTAACACACACAAAATGCTGGAGGAACGCAGCAGGTCAGACAGTGTCTATGGTCAGAGTAACACACACGAAATGCTGGAGGAACTCAGCACGTCAGACAGTGTCTATGGTCAGAGTAACACACACAAAATGCTGGAGGAACTCAGCAGGTCAGACAGTGTCTATCGACAGAGTAACACACACACAATGCTGGAGGAACTCAGCAGGTCAGACAGTGTCTGTGGACAGAGTAACACACACGAAATGCTGGAGGAACTCAGCAGGTAAGACAGTGTCTATGGTCAGAGTAACACACACAAAATGCTGGAGGGACTCAGCACGTCAGACAGTGTCTATGGTCAGAGTAACACACACAAAATGCTGGAGGAACTCAGCAGGTCAGACAGTGTCTGTGGACAGAGTAACACACACGAAATGCTGGAGGAACTCAGCAGGTCAGACAGTGTCTATGGTCAGAGTAACACACACGAAATGCTGGAGGAACTCAGCAGGTCAGACAGTGTCTATGGACAGAGTAACACACACAAAATGCTGGAGGAACTCAGCAGGTCAGACAGTGTCTATGGTCAGAGTAACACACACGAAATGCTGGAGGAACTCAGCAGGTCAGACAGTGTCTATGGTCAGAGTAACACACACGAAATGCTGGAGGAACTCAGCAGGTCAGGCAGAGTATACGGTCAGAGTAACACACACGAAATGCTGGAGGAACTCAGCAGGTCAGACAGTGTCTATAGTCAGAGTAACACACACGAAATGCTGGAGGAACAGCAGGTCAGACAGTGTCTATGGACAGAGCAACACACACAAAATGCTGGAGGAACTCAGCAGGTCAGGCAGTGTCTATGGACAGAGTAACGCACACAAAATGCTGGAGGAACTCAGCAGGTCAGACGGTGTCTATGGACAGAGTAACACACAAAATGCTGGAGGAACTCAGCAGGTCAGGCGGTGTCTATGGTCAGAGTAACAGACATGAAATGCTGGAGGAACTCAGCAGGTCAGACAGTGTCTATGGTCAGAGTAACACACACAAAATGCTGGAGGGACTCAGCAGGCCAGAAAGTGTCTATGGACAGAGTAACACACACAAAATGCTGGAGGAACGCAGCAGGTCAGACAGTGTCTATGGTCAGAGTAACACACACGAAATGCTGGAGGAACTCAGCACGTCAGACAGTGTCTATGGTCAGAGTAACACACACAAAATGCTGGAGGAACTCAGCAGGTCAGACAGTGTCTATCGACAGAGTAACACACACACAATGCTGGAGGAACTCAGCAGGTCAGACAGTGTCTGTGGACAGAGTAACACACACGAAATGCTGGAGGAACTCAGCAGGTCAGACAGTGTCTATGGTCAGAGTAACACACACAAAATGCTGGAGGGACTCAGCAGGTCAGAAAGTGTCTATGGACAGAGTAACACACACAAAATGCTGGAGGAACTCAGCACGTCAGACAGTGTCTATGGTCAGAGTAACACACACAAAATGCTGGAGGAACTCAGCAGGTCAGACAGTGTCTGTGGACAGAGTAACACACACGAAATGCTGGAGGAACTCAGCAGGTCAGACAGTGTCTATGGTCAGAGTAACACACACGAAATGCTGGAGGAATTCAGCAGGTCAGACAGTGTCTATGGACAGAATAACACACACAAAATGCGGGAGGAACAGCAGGTCAGAGAGTGTCTATGGACAGAGCAACACACACAAAATGCTGGAGGAACACAGCAGGTCAGGCAGTGTCTATGGACAGAGTAATACACACAAAATGCTGGAGGAACAGCAGGTCAGACAGTGTCTATGGACAGAGCAACACACACAAAATGCTGGAGGAACACAGCAGGTCAGGCAGTGACTATGGTCAGAGGAACACACACAAAATGCTGGAGGAACTCAGCAGGTCAGACAGTGTCTATGGACAGAGTAACACACACACAATGCTGGAGGAACTCAGCAGGTCAGACAGTGTCTGTGGACAGAGTAACACACACGAAATGCTGGAGGAACTCAGCAGGTCAGACAGTGTCTATGGACAGAGTAACACACACAAAATGCTGGAGGAACTCAGCAGGTCAGACAGTGTCTATGGTCAGAGTAACACACACGAAATGCTGGAGGAACTCAGCAGGTCAGACAGTGTCTATGGTCAGAGTAACACACACGAAATGCTGGAGGAACTCAGCAGGTCAGACAGTGTCTATGGACAGAGTAACACACACAAAATGCTGGAGGAACTCAGCAGGTCAGACAGTGTCTATGGTCAGAGTAACACACACGAAATGCTGGAGGAACTCAGCAGGTCAGACAGTGTCTATGGTCAGAGTAACACACACGAAATGCTGGAGGAACTCAGCAGGTCAGGCAGAGTATACGGTCAGAGTAACACACACGAAATGCTGGAGGAACTCAGCAGGTCAGACAGTGTCTATAGTCAGAGTAACACACACGAAATGCTGGTGGAACAGCAGGTCAGACAGTGTCTATGGACAGAGCAACACACACAAAATGCTGGAGGAACTCAGCAGGTCAGGCAGTGTCTATGGACAGAGTAACGCACACAAAATGCTGGAGGAACTCAGCAGGTCAGACGGTGTCTATGGACAGAGTAACCCACAAAATGCTGGAGGAACTCAGCAGGTCAGGCGGTGTCTATGGTCAGAGTAACAGACATGAAATGCTGGAGGAACTCAGCAGGTCAGACAGTGTCTATGGTCAGAGTAACACACACAAAATGCTGGAGGGACTCAGCAGGTCAGAAAGTGTCTATGGACAGAGTAACACACACAAAATGCTGGAGGAACGCAGCAGGTCAGACAGTGTCTATGGTCAGAGTAACACACACGAAATGCTGGAGGAACTCAGCACGGCAGACAGTGTCTATGGTCAGAGTAACACGCACAAAATGCTGGAGGAACTCAGCAGGTCAGACAGTGTCTATCGACAGAGTAACACACACACAATGCTGGAGGAACTCAGCAGGTCAGACAGTGTCTGTGGACAGAGTAACACACACGAAATGCTGGAGGAACTCAGCAGGTCAGACAGTGTCTATGGTCAGAGTAACACACACAAAATGCTGGAGGGACTCAGCAGGTCAGAAAGTGTCTATGGACAGAGTAACACACACAAAATGCTGGAGGAACTCAGCACGTCAGACAGTGTCTATGGTCAGAGTAACACACACAAAATGCTGGAGGAACTCAGCAGGTCAGACAGTGTCTGTGGACAGAGTAACACACACGAAATGCTGGAGGAACTCAGCAGGTCAGACAGTGTAGACGGACAGAGTAACACAAACGAAATGCTGGAGGAACTCAGCAGGTCAGACAGTGTCTACGGTCAGAGTAACACACACACAATGCTGGAGGAACTCAGCAGGTCAGACAGTGTCTACGGACAGAGTAACACACACGAAATGCTGGAGGAATTCAGCAGGTCAGACAGTGTCTATGGACAGAATAACACACACAAAATGCTGGAGGAACAGCAGGTCAGACAGTGTCTATGGACAGAGCAACACACACAAAATGCTGGAGGAACAGCAGGTCAGACAATGTCTATGGACAGAGCAACACACACAAAATGCTGGAGGAACTCAGCAGGTCAGGCAGTGTCTATGGACAGAGTAACACACACAAAATGCTGGAGGAACAGCAGGTCAGACAGTGTCTATGGACAGAGCAACACACACAAAATGCTGGAGGAACTCAGCAGGTCCGGCAGTGTCTATGAACAGAGTAACACACACAAAATGCTGGAGGAACAGCAGGTCAGACAGTGTCTATGCACAGAGTAACACACACAAAATGCTGGAGGAACAGCAGGTCAGACAGTGTCTATGGTCAGAGTAATACACACAAAATGCTGGAGGAACTCAGCAGGTCAGACAGTGTCTATGGACAGAGTAACACACACAAAATGCTGGAGGAACTCAGCAGTTCAGACAGTGTCTATGGTCAGAGTAACACACACGAAATGCTGGAGGAACTCAGCAGGTCAGACAGTGTCTATGGTCAGAGTAACACACACAAAATGCTGGAGGAACTCAGCAGGTCAGACAGTGTCTACGGACAGAGAAACACAAACGAAATGCTGGAGGAACTCAGCAGGTCAGACAGTGTCTACGGTCAGAGTAACACACACACAATGCTGGAGGAACTCAGCAGGTCAGACAGTGTCTACGGACAGAGTAACACACACGAAATGCTGGAGGAACTCAGCAGGTCAGGCAGAGTCTACGGTCAGAGTAACACACACGAAATGCTGGAGGAAATCAGCAGGTCAGACAGTGTGTACGGTCAGAGTAACACACACAAAATGCTGGAGGGACTCAGCAGATCAGACAGTGTCTATGGTCAGAGTAGCACACACAAAATGCTGGAGGAACTCAGCAGGTCAGACAGTGTCAATGGACAGAGTAACACACACAAAATGCTGGAGGAACTCAGCAGGTCAGGCAGTGTCTATGGACAGAGTAACACACACAAAATGCTGGAGGAACTCAGCAGGTCAGGCAGTGTCTATGGACAGAGTAACGCACACACAAAATGCTGGAGGAACACAGCAGGTCAGACAGTGTCTATGGACAGAGTAACACACACAAAATGCTGGAGGAACAGCAGGTCAGACAGTGTCTCTGGACAGAGCAACACACACAAAATGCTGGAGGAACACAGCACGTCAGGCAGTGTCTATGGACAGAGTAACGCACACAAAATGCTGGAGGAACTCAGCAGGTCAGACAGTGTCTATGGTCAGAGTAACACACACAAAATGCTGGAGGAACTCAGCAGGTCAAACAGTGTCTATGGACAGAGTAACACACACAAAGTGCTGGAGGAACAGCAGGTCAGACAGTGTCTATGGACAGAGCAACACACACAAAATGCTGGAGGAACACAGCAGGTCAGGCAGTGTCTATGGACAGAGTAATACACACAAAATGCTGGAGGAACAGCAGGTCAGGCAGTGACTATGGTCAGAGTAACACACACACAATGCTGGAGGAACTCAGCAGGTCAGACAGTGTCTGTGGACAGAGTAACACACACGAAATGCTGGAGGAACTCAGCAGGACAGACAGTGTCTATGGACAGAGTAACACACACGAAATGCTGGAGGAACTCAGCAGGTCAGACAGTGTCTATGGTCAGAGTAACACACACGAAATGCTGGAGGAACTCAGCAGGTCAGACAGTGTCTATGGACAGAGTAACACACACAAAATGCTGGAGGAACTCAGCAGGTCAGACAGTGTCTATGGTCAGAGTAACACACACGAAATGCTGGAGGAACTCAGCAGGTCAGACAGTGTCTATGGTCAGAGTAACACACACGAAATGCTGGAGGAACTCAGCAGGTCAGGCAGAGTATACGGTCAGAGTAACACACACGAAATGCTGGAGGAACTCAGCAGGTCAGACAGTGTCTATAGTCAGAGTAACACACACGAAATGCTGGAGGAACAGCAGGTCAGACAGTGTCTATGGACAGAGCAACACACACAAAATGCTGGAGGAACTCAGCAGGTCAGGCAGTGTCTATGGACAGAGTAACGCACACAAAATGCTGGAGGAACTCAGCAGGTCAGACGGTGTCTATGCACAGAGTAACACACAAAATGCTGGAGGAACTCAGCAGGTCAGGCGGTGTCTATGGTCAGAGTAACAGACATGAAATGCTGGATGAACTCAGCAGGTCAGACAGTGTCTATGGTCAGAGTAACACACACAAAATGCTGGAGGAACTCAGCAGGTCAGACGGTGTCTATGCACAGAGTAACACACAAAATGCTGGAGGAACTCAGCAGGTCAGGCGGTGTCTATGGTCAGAGTAACAGACATGAAATGCTGGATGAACTCAGCAGGTCAGACAGTGTCTATGGACAGAGTAACACACACAAAATGCTGGAGGAACAGCAGGTCAGACAGTGTCTATGGACAGAGCAACACACACAAAATGCTGGAGGAACACAGCAGGTCAGGCAGTGTCTATGGACAGAGTAACGCACACAAAATGCTGGAGGAACTCAGCAGGTCAGACAGTGTCTATGGACAGAGTAACACACACAAAATGCTGGAGGAACTCAGCAGGTCAGACAGTGTCTATGGTCAGAGTTACACACACAAAATGCTGGAGGAACTCAGCAGGTCAGACAGTGTCTATGGTCAGAGTAACACACACGAAATGCTGGAGGAACTCAGCAGGTCAGACAGTGTCTATGGACAGAGCAACACACACAAAATACTGGAGGAACAGCAGGTCAGGCAGTGTCTATGGACAGAGTAACGCACACAAAATGCTGGAGGAACTCAGCAGGTCAGGCAGTGTCTATGAACAGAGTAACACACACAAAATGCTGGAGGAACAGCAGGTCAGACAGTGTCTATGGACAGAGTAACACACACAAAATGCTGGAGGAACAGCAGGTCAGACAGTGTCTATGGACAGAGTAACACACACAAAATGCTGGAGGAACTCAGCAGGTCGGACAGAGTCTACGGTCAGAGTAACACACGCAAAATGCTGGAGGAACTCAACAGGTCAGACAGTGTCTATGGTCAGAGTAACACACACGAAATGCTGGAGGAACTCAGCAGGTCAGACAGTGTCTATGGTCAGAGTAACACACACAAAATGCTGGAGGAACTCAGCAGGTCAGACAGTGTCTACGGACAGAGTAACACAAACGAAATGCTGGAGGAACTCAGCAGGTCAGACAGTGTCTACGGTCAGAGTAACACACACACAATGCTGGAGGAACTCAGCAGGTCAGACAGTGTCTACGGACAGAGTAACACACACGAAATGCTGGAGGAACTCAGCAGGTCAGGCAGAGTCTACGGTCAGAGTAACACACACGAAATGCTGGAGGAAATCAGCAGGTCAGACAAGTGTCTACGGTCAGAGTAACACACACAAAATGCTGGAGGGACTCAGCAGGTCAGACAGTGTCTACGGTCAGAGTAACACAAACAAAATGCTGGAGGGAATCAGCAGATCAGACAGTGTCTATGGTCAGAGTAGCACACACAAAATGCTGGAGGAACTCAGCAGGTCAGACAGTGTCAATGGACAGAGTAACACACACAAAATGCTGGAGGAATTCAGCAGGTCAGGCAGTGTCTATGGACAGAGTGACACACACAAAATGCTGGAGGAACTCAGCAGGTCAGGCAATGTCTATGGACAGAGTAACGCACACACAAAATGCTGGAGGAACTCAGCAGGTCAGACAGTGTCTATGGACAGAGTAACACACACAAAATGCTGGAGGAACAGCAGGTCAGACAGTGTCTATGGACAGAGCAACACACACAAAATGCTGGAGGAACACAGCAGGTCAGGCAGTGTCTATGGACAGAGTAACACAAACAAAATGCTGGAGGGACTCAGCAGATCAGACAGTGTCTATGGTCAGAGTAGCACACACAAAATGCTGGAGGAACTCAGCAGGTCAGACAGTGTCAATGGACAGAGTAACACACACAAAATGCTGGAGGAATTCAGCAGGTCAGGCAGTGTCTATGGACAGAGTAACACACACAAAATGCTGGAGGAACTCAGCAGGTCAGGCAATGTCTATGGACAGAGTAACGCACACACAAAATGCTGGAGGAACTCAGCAGGTCAGACAGTGTCTATGGACAGAGTAACACACACAAAATGCTGGAGGAACAGCAGGTCAGACAGTGTCTATGGACAGAGCAACACACACAAAATGCTGGAGGAACACAGCAGGTCAGGCAGTGTCTATGGACAGAGTAACGCACACAAAATGCTGGAGGAACTCAGCAGGTCAGACAGTGTCTATGGACAGAGTAACACACACAAAATGCTGGAGGAACTCAGCAGGTCAGACAGTGTCTATGGTCAGAGTAACACACACAAAATGCTGGAGGAACTCAGCAGGTCAGACAGTGTCTATGGACAGAGTAACACACACAAAATGCTGGAGGAACTCAGCAGGTCAGACAGTGTCTATGGTCAGAGTAACACACACGAAATGCTGGAGGAACTCAGCAGGTCAGGCAGTGTCTATGGACAGAGTAACACACACAAAATGCTGGAGGAACTCAGCAGGTCAAACAGTGTCTATGGACAGAGTAACACACACAAAGTGCTGGAGGAACAGCAGGTCAGACAGTGTCTATGGACAGAGCAACACACACAAAATGCTGGAGGAACACAGCAGGTCAGGCAGTGTCTATGGACAGAGTAACACACACAAAATGCTGGAGGAACAGCAGGTCAGACAGTGTCTATGGACAGAGCAACACACACAAAATGCTGGAGGAACACAGCAGGTCAGGCAGTGACTATGGTCAGAGGAACACACACAAAATGCTGGAGGAACTCAGCAGGTCAGACAGTGTCTATGGACAGAGTAACACACACACAATGCTGGAGGAACTCAGCAGGTCAGACAGTGTCTGTGGACAGAGTAACACACACGATATGCTGGAGGAACTCAGCAGGTCAGACAGTGTCTATGGACAGAGTAACACACACAAAATGCTGGAGGAACTCAGCAGGTCAGACAGTGTCTATGGTCAGAGTAACACACACGAAATGCTGGAGGAACTCAGCAGGTCAGACAGTGTCTATGGTCAGAGTAACACACACGAAATGCTGGAGGAACTCAGCAGGTCAGACAGTGTCTATGGACAGAGTAACACACACAAAATGCTGGAGGAACTCAGCAGATCAGACAGTGTCTATGGTCAGAGTAAAACACACGAAATGCTGGAGGAACTCAGCAGGTCAGACAGTGTCTATGGTCAGAGTAACACACACGAAATGCTGGAGGAACTCAGCAGGTCAGGCAGAGTCTACGGTCAGAGTAACACACACGAAATGCTGGAGGAACTCAGCAGGTCAGACAGTGTCTATAGTCAGAGTAACACACACGAAATGCTGGAGGAACAGCAGGTCAGACAGTGTCTATGGACAGAGCAACACACACAAAATGCTGGAGGAACTCAGCAGGTCAGGCAGTGTCTATGGACAGAGTAACGCACACAAAATGCTGGAGGAACTCAGCAGGTCAGACGGTGTCTATGGACAGAGTAACACACAAAATGCTGGAGGAACTCAGCAGGTCAGGCGGTGTCTATGGTCAGAGTAGCAGACATGAAATGCTGGAGGAACGCAGCAGGTCAGACAGTGTCTATGGTCAGAGTAACACACACAAAATGCTGGAGGAACTCAGCAGGTCAGACAGTGTCTATCGACAGAGTAACACACACACAATGCTGGAGGAACTCAGCAGGTCAGACAGTGTCTGTGGACAGAGTAACACACACGAAATGCTGGAGGAACTCAGCAGGTCAGACAGTGTCTATGGTCAGAGTAACACACACGAAATGCTGGAGGAACTCAGCAGGTCAGGCAGAGTATACGGTCAGAGTAACACACACGAAATGCTGGAGGAACTCAGCAGGTCAGACAGTGTCTATGGTCACAGTAACACACACAAAATGCTGGAGGAACTCAGCAGGTCAGACAGTGTCTGTGGACAGAGTAACACACACGAAATGCTGGAGGAACTCAGCAGGTCAGACAGTGTCTATGGTCAGAGTAACACACACGAAATGCTGGAGGAATTCAGCAGGTCAGACAGTGTCTATGGACAGAATAACACACACAGAATGCTGGAGGAACAGCAGGTCAGAGAGTGTCTATGGACAGAGCAACACACACAAAATGCTGGAGGAACAGCAGGTCAGACAGTGTCTATGGACAGAGCAATACACACAAAATGCTGGAGGAACTCAGCAGGTCAGGCAGTGTCTATGGACAGAGTAACACACACAAAATGCTGGAGGAACAGCAGGTCAGACAGTGTCTATGGACAGAGCAACACATACAAAATGCTGGAGGAACTCAGCAGGTCAGGCAGTGTCTATGAACAGAGTAACACACACAAAATGCTGGAGGAACAGCAGGTCAGACAGTGTCTATGGACAGAGTAACACACACAAAATGCTGGAGGAACAGCAGGTCAGACAGTGTCTATGGACAGAGTAACACACACAAAATGCTGGAGGAACTCAGCAGGTCGGACAGAGTCTACGGTCAGAGTAACACACACAAAATGCTGGAGGAACTCAGCAGGTCAGACAGTGTCTATGGACAGAGTAACACACACGAAATGCTGGAGGAACTCAGCAGGTCAGACAGTGTCTATGGTCAGAGTAACACACACAAAATGCTGGAGGAACTCAACAGGTCAGGCGGTGTCTGTGGTCAGAGTAACACACAAGAAATGCTGGAGGAACTCAGCAGGTCAGACAGTGTCTATGGTCAGAGTAATACACACAAAATACTGGAGGAACTCAGCAGGTCAGACAGTGTCTATGGACAGAGTAACACACACAAAATGCTGGAGGAACTCAGCAGGTCAGACAGTTTCTATGGTCAGAGTAACACACACGAAATGCTGGAGGAACTCAGCAGGTCAGACAGTGTCTACGGTCAGAGTAACACACACAAAATGCTGGAGGAACTCAGCAGGTCAGACAGTGTCTACGGACAGAGTAACACACACGAAATGCTGGAGGCACTCAGCAGGTCAGACAGTATCCACGGTCAGAGTAACACACACACAATGCTGGAGGAACTCAGCAGGTCAGACAGTGTCTACGGACAGAGTAACACACACGAAATGCTGGAGGAACTCAGCAGGTCAGGCAGAGTCTACGGTCAGAGTAACACACACGAAATGCTGGAGGAACTCAGCAGGTCAGACAGTGTCTACGGTCAGAATAACACACACGAAATGCTGGAGGGACTCAGCAGGTCAGACAGTGTCTACGGTCAGAGTAACACACACACAATTCTGGAGGAACTCAGCAGGTCAGACAGTGTCTACGGTCAGAGTAACACACACGAAATGCTGGAGGAACTCAGCAGGTCAGACAGTGTCTACGGTCAGAGTAACACACACAAAATGCTGGAGGGACTCAGCAGGTCAAACAATGTCTACGGTCAGAGTAACACACACAAAATGCTGGAGGGACTCAGCAGTTCAGAAGGTGTCTACGGTCAGAGTAACACACACAAAATGCTGGAGGAACTCAGCAGGTCAGACAGTGTCTATGAACAGAGTAACACACACAAAATGCTGGAGGAACAGCAGGTCAGACAGTGTCTATGGACAGAGTAACACACACAAAATGCTGGAGGAACAGCAGGTCAGACAGTGTCTATGGACAGAGTAACACACACAAAATGCTGGAGGAACTCAGCAGGTCGGACAGAGTCTACGGTCAGAGTAACACACACAAAATGCTGGAGGAACTCAGCAGGTCAGACAGTGTCTATGGACAGAGTAACACACACGAAATGCTGGAGGAACTCAGCAGGTCAGACAGTGTCTCTGGTCAGAGTAACACACACAAAATGCTGGAGGAACTCAACAGGTCAGGCGGTGTCTGTGGTCAGAGTAACACACACGAAATGCTGGAGGAACTCAGCAGGTCAGACAGTGTCTATGGTCAGAGTAATACACACAAAATGCTGGAGGAACTCAGCAGGTCAGACAGTGTCTATGGACAGAGTAACACACACAAAATGCTGGAGGAACTCAGCAGGTCAGACATTGTCTACGGTCAGAGTAACACACACGAAATGCTGGAGGAACTCAGCAGGTCAGACAGTGTCTCTGGTCAGAGTAACACACACAAAATGCTGGAGGAACTCAACAGGTCAGGCGGTGTCTGTGGTCAGAGTAACACACACAAAATGCTGGAGGAACTCAGCAGGTCGGACAGAGTCTACGGTCAGAGTAACACACACAAAATGCTGGAGGAACTCAGCAGGTCAGACAGTGTCTATGGACAGAGTAACACACACGAAATGCTGGAGGAACTCAGCAGGTCAGACAGTGTCTCTGGTCAGAGTAACACACACAAAATGCTGGAGGAACTCAACAGGTCAGGCGGTGTCTGTGGTCAGAGTAACACACACGAAATGCTGGAGGAACTCAGCAGGTCAGACAGTGTCTATGGTCAGAGTAATACACACAAAATGCTGGAGGAACTCAGCAGGTCAGACTGTGTCTATGGACAGAGTAACACACACAAAATGCTGGAGGAACTCAGCAGGTCAGACATTGTCTACGGTCAGAGTAACACACACGAAATGCTGGAGGAACTCAGCAGGTCAGACAGTGTCTACGGTCAGAGTAACACACACAAAATGCTGGAGGAACTCAGCAGGTCAGACAGTGTCTACGGACAGAGTAACACACACGAAATGGTGGAGGAACTCAGCAGGTCAGACAGTGTCTACGGTCAGAGTAACACACACACAATGCTGGAGGAACTCAGCAGGTCAGACAGTGTCTACGGACAGAGTAACACACACGAAATGCTGGAGGAACTCAGCAGGTCAGGCAGAGTCTACGGTCAGAGTAACACACACGAAATGCTGGAGGAACTCAGCAGGTCAGACAGTGTCTACGGTCAGAGTAACACACACGAAATGCTGGAGGGACTCAGCAGGTCAGACAGTGTCTACGGTCAGCGTAACACACACAAAATGCTGGAGGGACTCAGCAGGTCAGACAGTGTCTACGGTCAGAGTAACACACACAAAATGCTGGAGGAACTCAGCAGGTCAGACAGTGTCAATGGACAGAGTAACACACACAAAATGCTGGAGGAACTCAGCAGGTCAGACAGTGTCTATGGACAGAGTAACACACACGAAATGCTGGAGGAACTCAGCAGGTCAGACAGTGTCTATGGTCAGAGTAACACACACAAAATGCTGGAGGAACTCAACAGGTCAGGCGGTGTCTGTGGTCAGAGTAACACACAAGAAATGCTGGAGGAACTCAGCAGGTCAGACAGTGTCTATGGTCAGAGTAATACACACAAAATGCTGGAGGAACTCAGCAGGTCAGACAGTGTCTATGGACAGAGTAACACACACAAAATGCTGGAGGAACTCAGCAGGTCAGACAGTGTCTATGGTCAGAGTAACACACACGAAATGCTGGAGGAACTCAGCAGGTCAGACAGTGTCTACGGTCAGAGTAACACACACAAAATGCTGGAGGAACTCAGCAGGTCAGACAGTATCCACGGTCAGAGTAACACACACACAATGCTGGAGGAACTCAGCAGGTCAGACAGTGTCTACGGACAGAGTAACAAACACGAAATGCTGGAGGAACTCAGCAGGTCAGGCAGAGTCTACGGTCAGAGTAACACACACGAAATGCTGGAGGAACTCAGCAGGTCAGACAGTTTCTACGGTCAGAGTAACACACACGAAATGCTGGAGGGACTCAGCAGGTCAGACAGTGTCTACGGTCAGAGTAACACACACACAATGCTGGAGGAACTCAGCAGGTCAGACAGTGTCTACGGACAGAGTAACACACACGAAATGCTGGAGGAACTCAGCAGGTCAGGCAGAGTCTACGGTCAGAGTAACACACACGAAATGCTGGAGGAACTCAGCAGGTCAGACAGTGTCTACGGTCAGAGTAACACACACAAAATGCTGGAGGGACTCAGCAGGTCAAACAATGTCTACGGTCAGAGTAACACACACAAAATGCTGGAGGGACTCAGCAGTTCAGAAGGTGTCTACGGTCAGAGTAACACACACAAAATGCTGGAGGAACTCAGCAGGTCAGGCAGTGTCTATGAACAGAGTAACACACACAAAATGCTGGAGGAACAGCAGGTCAGACAGTGTCTATGGACAGAGTAACACACACAAAATGCTGGAGGAACAGCAGGTCAGACAGTGTCTATGGACAGAGTAACACACACAAAATGCTGGAGGAACTCAGCAGGTCGGACAGAGTCTACGGTCAGAGTAACACACACAAAATGCTGGAGGAACTCAGCAGGTCAGACAGTGTCTATGGACAGAGTAACACACACGAAATGCTGGAGGAACTCAGCAGGTCAGACAGTGTCTCTGGTCAGAGTAACACACACAAAATGCTGGAGGAACTCAACAGGTCAGGCGGTGTCTATGGTCAGAGTAATACACACAAAATGCTGGAGGAACTCAGCAGGTCAGACAGTGTCTATGGACAGAGTAACACACACAAAATGCTGGAGGAACTCAGCAGGTCAGACATTGTCTACGGTCAGAGTAACACACACGAAATGCTGGAGGAACTCAGCAGGTCAGACAGTGTCTACGGTCAGAGTAACACACACAAAATGCTGGAGGAACTCAGCAGGTCAGACAGTGTCTACGGACAGAGTAACACACACGAAATGGTGGAGGAACTCAGCAGGTCAGACAGTGTCTACGGTCAGAGTAACACACACACAATGCTGGAGGAACTCAGCAGGTCAGACAGTGTCTACGGACAGAGTAACACACACGAAATGCTGGAGGAACTCAGCAGGTCAGGCAGAGTCTACGGTCAGAGTAACACACACGAAATGCTGGAGGAACTCAGCAGGTCAGACAGTGTCTACGGTCAGAGTAACACACACGAAATGCTGGAGGGACTCAGCAGGTCAGACAGTGTCTACGGTCAGAGTAACACACACAAAATGCTGGAGGGACTCAGCAGGTCAGACAGTGTCTACGGTCAGAGTAACACACACAAAATGCTGGAGGAACTCAGCAGGTCAGACAGTGTCAATGGACAGAGTAACACACACAAAATGCTGGAGGAACTCAGCAGGTCAGACAGTGTCTATGGACAGAGTAACACACACGAAATGCTGGAGGAACTCAGCAGGTCAGACAGTGTCTATGGTCAGAGTAACACACACAAAATGCTGGAGGAACTCAACAGGTCAGGCGGTGTCTGTGGTCAGAGTAACACACAAGAAATGCTGGAGGAACTCAGCAGGTCAGACAGTGTCTATGGTCAGAGTAATACACACAAAATGCTGGAGGAACTCAGCAGGTCAGACAGTGTCTATGGACAGAGTAACACACACAAAATGCTGGAGGAACTCAGCAGGTCAGACAGTGTCTATGGTCAGAGTAACACACACGAAATGCTGGAGGAACTCAGCAGGTCAGACAGTGTCTACGGTCAGAGTAACACACACAAAATGCTGGAGGAACTCAGCAGGTCAGACAGTATCCACGGTCAGAGTAACACACACACAATGCTGGAGGAACTCAGCAGGTCAGACAGTGTCTACGGACAGAGTAACAAACACGAAATGCTGGAGGAACTCAGCAGGTCAGGCAGAGTCTACGGTCAGAGTAACACACACGAAATGCTGGAGGAACTCAGCAGGTCAGACAGTGTCTATGGACAGAGTAACACACACGAAATGCTGGAGGAACTCAGCAGGTCAGACAGTGTCTCTGGTCAGAGTAACACACACAAAATGCTGGAGGAACTCAACAGGTCAGGCGGTGTCTGTGGTCAGAGTAACACACACGAAATGCTGGAGGAACTCAGCAGGTCAGACAGTGTCTATGGTCAGAGTAATACACACAAAATGCTGGAGGAACTCAGCAGGTCAGACAGTGTCTATGGACAGAGTAACACACACAAAATGCTGGAGGAACTCAGCAGGTCAGACATTGTCTACGGTCAGAGTAACACACACGAAATGCTGGAGGAACTCAGCAGGTCAGACAGTGTCTCTGGTCAGAGTAACACACACAAAATGCTGGAGGAACTCAACAGGTCAGGCGGTGTCTGTGGTCAGAGTAACACACACAAAATGCTGGAGGAACTCAGCATGTCGGACAGAGTCTACGGTCAGAGTAACACACACAAAATGCTGGAGGAACTCAGCAGGTCAGACAGTGTCTATGGACAGAGTAACACACACGAAATGCTGGAGGAACTCAGCAGGTCAGACAGTGTCTCTGGTCAGAGTAACACACACAAAATGCTGGAGGAACTCAACAGGTCAGGCGGTGTCTGTGGTCAGAGTAACACACACGAAATGCTGGAGGAACTCAGCAGGTCAGACAGTGTCTATGGTCAGAGTAATACACACAAAATGCTGGAGGAACTCAGCAGGTCAGACTGTGTCTATGGACAGAGTAACACACACAAAATGCTGGAGAAACTCAGCAGGTCAGACATTGTCTACGGTCAGAGTAACACACACGAAATGCTGGAGGAACTCAGCAGGTCAGACAGTGTCTACGGTCAGAGTAACACACACAAAATGCTGGAGGAACTCAGCAGGTCAGACAGTGTCTACGGACAGAGTAACACACACGAAATGGTGGAGGAACTCAGCAGGTCAGACAGTGTCTACGGTCAGAGTAACACACACACAATGCTGGAGGAACTCAGCAGGTCAGACAGTGTCTACGGACAGAGTAACACACACGAAATGCTGGAGGAACTCAGCAGGTCAGGCAGAGTCTACGGTCAGAGTAACACACACGAAATGCTGGAGGAACTCAGCAGGTCAGACAGTGTCTACGGTCAGAGTAACACACACGAAATGCTGGAGGGACTCAGCAGGTCAGACAGTGTCTACGGTCAGAGTAACACACACAAAATGCTGGAGGGACTCAGCAGGTCAGACAGTGTCTACGGTCAGAGTAACACACACAAAATGCTGGAGGAACTCAGCAGGTCAGACAGTGTCAATGGACAGAGTAACACACACAAAATGCTGGAGGAACTCAGCAGGTCAGACAGTGTCTATGGACAGAGTAACACACACGAAATGCTGGAGGAACTCAGCAGGTCAGACAGTGTCTATGGTCAGAGTAACACACACAAAATGCTGGAGGAACTCAACAGGTCAGGCGGTGTCTGTGGTCAGAGTAACACACAAGAAATGCTGGAGGAACTCAGCAGGTCAGACAGTGTCTATGGTCAGAGTAATACACACAAAATGCTGGAGGAACTCAGCAGGTCAGACAGTGTCTATGGACAGAGTAACACACACAAAATGCTGGAGGAACTCAGCAGGTCAGACAGTGTCTATGGTCAGAGTAACACACACGAAATGCTGGAGGAACTCAGCAGGTCAGACAGTGTCTACGGTCAGAGTAACACACACAAAATGCTGGAGGAACTCAGCAGGTCAGACAGTATCCACGGTCAGAGTAACACACACACAATGCTGGAGGAACTCAGCAGGTCAGACAGTGTCTACGGACAGAGTAACAAACACGAAATGCTGGAGGAACTCAGCAGGTCAGGCAGAGTCTACGGTCAGAGTAACACACACGAAATGCTGGAGGAACTCAGCAGGTCAGACAGTTTCTACGGTCAGAGTAACACACACGAAATGCTGGAGGGACTCAGCAGGTCAGACAGTGTCTACGGTCAGAGTAACACACACACAATGCTGGAGGAACTCAGCAGGTCAGACAGTGTCTACGGACAGAGTAACACACACGAAATGCTGGAGGAACTCAGCAGGTCAGGCAGAGTCTACGGTCAGAGTAACACACACGAAATGCTGGAGGAACTCAGCAGGTCAGACAGTGTCTACGGTCAGAGTAACACACACAAAATGCTGGAGGGACTCAGCAGGTCAAACAATGTCTACGGTCAGAGTAACACACACAAAATGCTGGAGGGACTCAGCAGTTCAGAAGGTGTCTACGGTCAGAGTAACACACACAAAATGCTGGAGGAACTCAGCAGGTCAGGCAGTGTCTATGAACAGAGTAACACACACAAAATGCTGGAGGAACAGCAGGTCAGACAGTGTCTATGGACAGAGTAACACACACAAAATGCTGGAGGAACAGCAGGTCAGACAGTGTCTATGGACAGAGTAACACACACAAAATGCTGGAGGAACTCAGCAGGTCGGACAGAGTCTACGGTCAGAGTAACACACACAAAATGCTGGAGGAACTCAGCAGGTCAGACAGTGTCTATGGACAGAGTAACACACACGAAATGCTGGAGGAACTCAGCAGGTCAGACAGTGTCTCTGGTCAGAGTAACACACACAAAATGCTGGAGGAACTCAACAGGTCAGGCGGTGTCTATGGTCAGAGTAATACACACAAAATGCTGGAGGAACTCAGCAGGTCAGACAGTGTCTATGGACAGAGTAACACACACAAAATGCTGGAGGAACTCAGCAGGTCAGACATTGTCTACGGTCAGAGTAACACACACGAAATGCTGGAGGAACTCAGCAGGTCAGACAGTGTCTACGGTCAGAGTAACACACACAAAATGCTGGAGGAACTCAGCAGGTCAGACAGTGTCTACGGACAGAGTAACACACACGAAATGGTGGAGGAACTCAGCAGGTCAGACAGTGTCTACGGTCAGAGTAACACACACACAATGCTGGAGGAACTCAGCAGGTCAGACAGTGTCTACGGACAGAGTAACACACACGAAATGCTGGAGGAACTCAGCAGGTCAGGCAGAGTCTACGGTCAGAGTAACACACACGAAATGCTGGAGGAACTCAGCAGGTCAGACAGTGTCTACGGTCAGAGTAACACACACGAAATGCTGGAGGGACTCAGCAGGTCAGACAGTGTCTACGGTCAGAGTAACACACACAAAATGCTGGAGGGACTCAGCAGGTCAGACAGTGTCTACGGTCAGAGTAACACACACAAAATGCTGGAGGAACTCAGCAGGTCAGACAGTGTCAATGGACAGAGTAACACACACAAAATGCTGGAGGAACTCAGCAGGTCAGACAGTGTCTATGGACAGAGTAACACACACGAAATGCTGGAGGAACTCAGCAGGTCAGACAGTGTCTATGGTCAGAGTAACACACACAAAATGCTGGAGGAACTCAACAGGTCAGGCGGTGTCTGTGGTCAGAGTAACACACAAGAAATGCTGGAGGAACTCAGCAGGTCAGACAGTGTCTATGGTCAGAGTAATACACACAAAATGCTGGAGGAACTCAGCAGGTCAGACAGTGTCTATGGACAGAGTAACACACACAAAATGCTGGAGGAACTCAGCAGGTCAGACAGTGTCTATGGTCAGAGTAACACACACGAAATGCTGGAGGAACTCAGCAGGTCAGACAGTGTCTACGGTCAGAGTAACACACACAAAATGCTGGAGGAACTCAGCAGGTCAGACAGTATCCACGGTCAGAGTAACACACACACAATGCTGGAGGAACTCAGCAGGTCAGACAGTGTCTACGGACAGAGTAACAAACACGAAATGCTGGAGGAACTCAGCAGGTCAGGCAGAGTCTACGGTCAGAGTAACACACACGAAATGCTGGAGGAACTCAGCAGGTCAGACAGTTTCTACGGTCAGAGTAACACACACGAAATGCTGGAGGGACTCAGCAGGTCAGACAGTGTCTACGGTCAGAGTAACACACACACAATGCTGGAGGAACTCAGCAGGTCAGACAGTGTCTACGGACAGAGTAACACACACGAAATGCTGGAGGAACTCAGCAGGTCAGGCAGAGTCTACGGTCAGAGTAACACACACGAAATGCTGGAGGAACTCAGCAGGTCAGACAGTGTCTACGGTCAGAGTAACACACACAAAACGCTGGAGGGACTCAGCAGGTCAAACAATGTCTACGGTCAGAGTAACACACACAAAATGCTGGAGGGACTCAGCAGTTCAGAAGGTGTCTACGGTCAGAGTAACACACACAAAATGCTGGAGGAACTCAGCAGGTCAGGCAGTGTCTATGAACAGAGTAACACACACAAAATGCTGGAGGAACAGCAGGTCAGACAGTGTCTATGGACAGAGTAACACACACAAAATGCTGGAGGAACAGCAGGTCAGACAGTGTCTATGGACAGAGTAACACACACAAAATGCTGGAGGAACTCAGCAGGTCGGACAGAGTCTACGGTCAGAGTAACACACACAAAATGCTGGAGGAACTCAGCAGGTCAGACAGTGTCTATGGACAGAGTAACACACACGAAATGCTGGAGGAACTCAGCAGGTCAGACAGTGTCTCTGGTCAGAGTAACACACACAAAATGCTGGAGGAACTCAACAGGTCAGGCGGTGTCTGTGGTCAGAGTAACACACACGAAATGCTGGAGGAACTCAGCAGGTCAGACAGTGTCTATGGTCAGAGTAATACACACAAAATGCTGGAGGAACTCAGCAGGTCAGACAGTGTCTATGGACAGAGTAACACACACAAAATGCTGGAGGAACTCAGCAGGTCAGACAGTGTCTATGGTCAGAGTAACACACACGAAATGCTGGAGGAACTCAGCAGGTCAGACAGTGTCTACGGTCAGAGTAACACACACAAAATGCTGGAGGAACTCAGCAGGTCAGACAGTGTCTACGGACAGAGTAACACACACGAAATGCTGGAGGAACTCAGCAGGTCAGACAGTGTCTACGGTCAGAGTAACACACACACAATGCTGGAGGAACTCAGCAGGTCAGACAGTGTCTACGGACAGAGTAACACACACGAAATGCTGGAGGAACTCAGCAGGTCAGGCAGAGTCTACGGTCAGAGTAACACACACGAAATGCTGGAGGAACTCAGCAGGTCAGACAGTGTCTACGGTCAGAGTAACACACACGAAATGCTGGAGGGACTCAGCAGGTCAGACAGTGTCTACGGTCAGAGTAACACACACAAAATGCTGGAGGGACTCAGCAGGTCAGACAGTGTCTACGGTCAGAGTAACACACACAAAATGCTGGAGGAACTCAACAGGTCAGGCGGTGTCTGTGGTCAGAGTAACACACAAGAAATGCTGGAGGAACTCAGCAGGTCAGACAGTGTCTATGGTCAGAGTAATACACACAAAATGCTGGAGGAACTCAGCAGGTCAGACAGTGTCTATGGACAGAGTAACACACACAAAATGCTGGAGGAACTCAGCAGGTCAGACAGTGTCTATGGTCAGAGTAACACACACGAAATGCTGGAGGAACTCAGCAGGTCAGACAGTGTCTACGGTCAGAGTAACACACACAAAATGCTGGAGGAACTCAGCAGGTCAGACAGTATCCACGGTCAGAGTAACACACACACAATGCTGGAGGAACTCAGCAGGTCAGACAGTGTCTACGGACAGAGTAACAAACACGAAATGCTGGAGGAACTCAGCAGGTCAGGCAGAGTCTACGGTCAGAGTAACACACACGAAATGCTGGAGGAACTCAGCAGGTCAGACAGTTTCTACGGTCAGAGTAACACACACGAAATGCTGGAGGGACTCAGCAGGTCAGACAGTGTCTACGGTCAGAGTAACACACACACAATGCTGGAGGAACTCAGCAGGTCAGACAGTGTCTACGGACAGAGTAACACACACGAAATGCTGGAGGAACTCAGCAGGTCAGGCAGAGTCTACGGTCAGAGTAACACACACGAAATGCTGGAGGAACTCAGCAGGTCAGACAGTGTCTACGGTCAGAGTAACACACACAAAACGCTGGAGGGACTCAGCAGGTCAAACAATGTCTACGGTCAGAGTAACACACACAAAATGCTGGAGGGACTCAGCAGTTCAGAAGGTGTCTACGGTCAGAGTAACACACACAAAATGCTGGAGGAACTCAGCAGGTCAGGCAGTGTCTATGAACAGAGTAACACACACAAAATGCTGGAGGAACAGCAGGTCAGACAGTGTCTATGGACAGAGTAACACACACAAAATGCTGGAGGAACAGCAGGTCAGACAGTGTCTATGGACAGAGTAACACACACAAAATGCTGGAGGAACTCAGCAGGTCGGACAGAGTCTACGGTCAGAGTAACACACACAAAATGCTGGAGGAACTCAGCAGGTCAGACAGTGTCTATGGACAGAGTAACACACACGAAATGCTGGAGGAACTCAGCAGGTCAGACAGTGTCTCTGGTCAGAGTAACACACACAAAATGCTGGAGGAACTCAACAGGTCAGGCGGTGTCTGTGGTCAGAGTAACACACACGAAATGCTGGAGGAACTCAGCAGGTCAGACAGTGTCTATGGTCAGAGTAATACACACAAAATGCTGGAGGAACTCAGCAGGTCAGACAGTGTCTATGGACAGAGTAACACACACAAAATGCTGGAGGAACTCAGCAGGTCAGACAGTGTCTATGGTCAGAGTAACACACACGAAATGCTGGAGGAACTCAGCAGGTCAGACAGTGTCTACGGTCAGAGTAACACACACAAAATGCTGGAGGAACTCAGCAGGTCAGACAGTGTCTACGGACAGAGTAACACACACGAAATGCTGGAGGAACTCAGCAGGTCAGACAGTGTCTACGGTCAGAGTAACACACACACAATGCTGGAGGAACTCAGCAGGTCAGACAGTGTCTACGGACAGAGTAACACACACGAAATGCTGGAGGAACTCAGCAGGTCAGGCAGAGTCTACGGTCAGAGTAACACACACGAAATGCTGGAGGAACTCAGCAGGTCAGACAGTGTCTACGGTCAGAGTAACACACACGAAATGCTGGAGGGACTCAGCAGGTCAGACAGTGTCTACGGTCAGAGTAACACACACAAAATGCTGGAGGGACTCAGCAGGTCAGACAGTGTCTACGGTCAGAGTAACATACACAAAATGCTGGAGGAACTCAGCAGGTCAGACAGTGTCAATGGACAGAGTAACACACACAAAATGCTGGAGGAACTCAGCAGGTCAGACAGTGTCTATGGACAGAGTAACACACACGAAATGCTGGAGGAACTCAGCAGGTCAGACAGTGTCTACGGTCAGAGTAACACACACACAATGCTGGAGGAACTCAGCAGGTCAGACAGTGTCTACGGACCGAGTAACACACACGAAATGCTGGAGGAACTCAGCAGGTCAGGCAGAGTCTACGGTCAGAGTAACACACACGAAATGCTGGAGGAACTCAGCAGGTCAGACAGTGTCTACGGTCAGAGTAACACACACAAAATGCTGGAGGGACTCAGCAGGTCAGACAATGTCTACGGTCAGATTAACACACACAAAATGCTGGAGGGACTCAGCAGTTCAGACAGTGTCTACGGTCAGAGTAACACACACAAAATGCTGGAGGAACTCAGCAGGTCAGACAGTGTCTACGGTCAGAGTAACACACACAAAATGCTGGAGGATCTCAGCAGGTCAGACAGTGTCTACGGACAGAGTAACACACACAAAATGCTGGAGGAACTCAGCAGGTCAGGCAGTGTCTATGGACAGAGTAACGCACACACAAAATGCTGGAGGAACTCAGCAGGTCAGACAGTGTCTATGGACAGAGTAACACACACAAAATGCTGGAGGAACAGCAGGTCAGACAGTGTCTATGGACAGAGCAACACACACAAAATACTGGAGGAACAGCAGGTCAGGCAGTGTCTATGGACAGAGTAACGCACACAAAATGCTGGAGGAACTCAGCAGGTCAGACAGTGTCTATGGACAGAGTAACACACACAAAATGCTGGAGGAACTCAGCAGGTCAGACAGTGTCTATGGACAGAGTAACACACACGAAATGCTGGAGGAACTCAGCAGGTCAGACCGTGTCTATGGTCAGAGTAACACACACGAAATGCTGGAGGAACTCAGCAGGTCAGACAGTGTCTATGGTCAGAGTAACACACACGAAATGCTGGAGGAACTCAGCAGGTCAGACAGTGTCTACGGTCAGAGTAACACACACAAAATGCTGGAGGGACTCAGCAGGTCAGACAGTGCCTACGGTCAGAGTAACACACACACAATGCTGGAGGAACTCAGCAGGTCAGGCAGTGTCTATGGACAGAGTAACACACACAAAATGCTGGAGGAACTCAGCAGGTCAAACAGTGTCTATGGACAGAGTAACACACACAAAGTGCTGGAGGAACAGCAAGTCGGACAGTGTCTATGGACAGAGCAACACACACAAAATGCTGGAGGAACACAGCAGGTCAGGCAGTGTCTATGGACAGAGTAACACACACGAAATGCTGGAGGAACAAAGCAGGTCAGACAGTGTCTACGGTCAGAGTAACACACACAATGCTGGAGGAACTCAGCAGGTCAGACAGTGTCTACGGACAGAGTAACACACACGAAATGCTGGAGGAACTCAGCAGGTCAGGCAGAGTCTACGGTCAGAGTAACACACACGAAATGCTGGAGGAACTCAGCAGGTCAGACAGTGTCTACGGTCAGAGTAACACACACAAAATGCTGGAGGGACTCAGCAGGTCAGACAATGTCTACTGTCAGAGTAACACACACAAAATGCTGGAGGGACTCAGCAGGTCAGACAGTGTCTACGGTCAGAGTAACACACACAAAATGCTGGAGGAACTCAGCAGGTCAGACAGTGTCTACGGTCAGAGTAACACACACAAAATGCTGGAGGAACTCAGCAGGTCAGACAGTGTCTATGGACAGAGTAACACACACAAAATGCTGGAGGAACTCAGCAGGTCAGACAGTGTCTATGGTCAGAGTAACACACACGAAATGCTGGAGGAACTCAGCAGGTCAGACAGTGTCTATGGTCAGAGTAACACACACAAAATGCTGGAGGAACTCAGCAGGTCAGACAGTGTCTATGGACAGAGTAACACACACGAAATGCTGGAGGAACTCAGCAGGTCAGACAGTGTCTATGGTCAGAGTAACACACACGAAATGCTGGAGGAACTCAGCAGGTCAGACAGTGTCTATGGTCAGAGTAACACACACAAAATGCTGGAGGAACTCAGCAGATCAGGCAGTGTCTATGGACAGAGCAACACACACAAAATGCTGGAGGAACACAACAGGTCAGGCAGTGTCTATGGACAGAGTAACACACACAAAATGCTGGAGGAACAGCAGGTCAGACAGTGTCTATGGACAGAGCAACGCACACAAAATGCTGGAGGGACACAGCAGGTCAGGCAGTGACTATGGTCAGAGGAACACACACAAAATGCTGGGGGAACTCAGCAGGTCAGACAGTGTCTATGGACAGAGTAACACTCACAAAATGCTGGAGGAACTCAGCAGGTCAGACAGTGTCTATGGTCAGAGTAACACACACAAAATGCTGGAGGAACTCAGCAGGTCAGACAGTGTCTATGGTCAGAGTAACACACACAAAATGCTGGAGGAACTCAGCAGGTCAGACAGTGTCTATGGACAGAGTAACACACACAAAATGCTGGAGGAACTCAGCAGGTCAGACAGTGTCTATGGTCAGAGTAACACACACAAAATGCTGGAGGAACTCAGCAGGTCAGACAGTGTCTATGGACAGAGTAACACACACACAATGCTGGAGGAACTCAGCAGGTCAGACAGTGTCTATGGACAGAGTAACACACACAAAATGCTGGAGGAACTCAGCAGGTCAGACAGTGTCTATGGACAGAGTAATACACACAAAATGCTGGAGGAACTCAGCAGGTCAGACAGTGTCTATGGTCAGAGTAACACACACGAAATGCTGGAGGAACTCAGCAGGTCAGACGGTGTCTATGGTCAGAGGAACACACACAACATGCTGGAGGAACTCAGCAGGTCAGGCGGTGCCTATGGACAGAGTAACACACACGAAATGCTGGAGGGACTCAGCAGGTCAGACAGTGTCTGTGGTCAGAGTAACACACACAAAATGCTGGAGGAACTCAGCAGGTCAGACAGAGTCTGTGGTCAGAGTAACACACACGAAATGCTGGAGGAACTCAGCAGGTCAGACAGTGTCTGTGGTCAGAGTAACACACACGAAATGCTGGAGGAACTCAGCAGGTCATACAGTGTCTGTGGACAGAGTAACACACACGAAATGCTGGAGGAACTCAGCAGGTCAGGCAGTGTCTATGGACAGAGTAACACACACGAAATGCTGGAGGAACTCAGCAGGTCAGACAGTGTCTATGGTCAGAGTAACACACACAAAATGCTGGAGGAACTCAGCAGGTCAGACAGTGTCTATGGATAGAGTAACACACACAAAATGCTGGAGGAACTCAGCAGGTCAGACAGTGTCTGTGGACAGAGTAACGCACACAAAATGCTGGAGGAACTCAGCAGGTCAGACAGTGTCTATGGTCAGTGTAACACACACAAAATGCTGGAGGAACTCAGCAGGTCAGGCAGAGTCTACGGTCAGAGTAACACACACGAAATGCTGGAGGAACTCAGCAGGTCAGACAGTGTCTATGGTCAGAGTAATACACACGAAATGCTGGAGGAACTCAGCAGGTCAGACGGTGTCTACGGTCAGAGTAACACACACAAAATGCTGGAGGGACTCAGCAGGTCAGACAGTGCCTACGGTCAGAGTTACACACACAAAATGCTGGAGGAACTCAGCAGGTCAGGCAGTGTCTATGGACAGAGCAACACACACAAAATGCTGGAGGAACACAACAGGTCAGGCAGTGTCTATGGACAGAGTAACACACACAAAATGCTGGAGGACCAGCAGGTCAGACTGTGTCTATGGACAGAGCAACACACACAAAATGCTGGAGGAACACAGCAGGTCAGGCAGTGACTATGGTCAGAGGAACGCACACAAAATGCTGGGGGTACTCAGCAGGTCAGACAGTGTCTATGGACAGAGTAACACTCACAAAATGCTGGAGGAACTCAGCAGGTCAGACAGTGTCTATGGTCAGAGTAACACACACAAAATGCTGGAGGAACTCAGCAGGTCAGACAGTGTCTATGGTCAGAGTAACACACACAAAATGCTGGAGGAACTCAGCAGGTCAGACAGTGTCTATGGACAGAGTAACACACACAAAATGCTGGAGGAACTCAGCAGGTCAGACAGTGTCTATGGTCAGAGTAACACACACAAAATGCTGGAGGAACTCAGCAGGTCAGACAGTGTCTATGGACAGAGTAACACACACGAAATGCTGGAGGAACTCAGCAGGTCAGACAGTGTCTATGGACAGAGTAACACACACAAAATGCTGGAGGAACTCAGCAGGTCAGACAGTGTCTATGGACAGAGTAACACACACACAATGCTGGAGGAACTCAGCAGGTCAGACAGTGTCTATGGACAGAGTAACACACACAAAATGCTGGAGGAACTCAGCAGGTCAGACAGTGTCTATGGACAGAGTAATACACACAAAATGCTGGAGGAACTCAGCAGGTCAGACAGTGTCTATGGTCAGAGTAACACACACGAAATGCTGGAGGAACTCAGCAGGTCAGACGGTGTCTATGGTCAGAGGAACACACACGAAATGCTGGAGGAACTCAGCAGGTCTGACAGTGTCTGTGGTTAGAGCAACACACACGAAATGCTGGAGGAACTCAGCAGGTCAGACAGTGTGTGTGGTCAGAGTAACACACACGAAATGCTGGAGGAACTCAGCAGGTCAGACAGTCTCTGTGGTTAGAGTAACACACACGAAATGCTGGAGGAACTCAGCAGGTCATACAGTGTCTGTGGACAGAGTAACACACACGAAATGCTGGAGGAACTCAGCAGGTCAGACGGTGTCTATGGACAGAGTAACACACACAAAGTGCTGGAGGAACAGCAGGTCAGACAGTGTCTATGGACAGAGCAACACACACAAAATGCTGGAGGCACACGACAGGTCAGGCAGTGTCTATGGACAGAGTAACACACACAAAATGCTGGAGGAACAGCAGGTCAGACAGTGTCTATGGACAGAGCAACACACACAAAATGCTGGAGGAACACAGCAGGTCAGGCAGTGACTATGGTCAGAGGAACACACACAAAATGCTGGGGGAACTCAGCAGGTCAGACAGTGTCTATGGACAGAGTAACACTCACAAAATGCTGGAGGAACTCAGCAGGTCAGACAGTGTCTATGGTCAGAGTAACACACACAAAATGCTGGAGGAACACAACAGGTCAGGCAGTGTCTATGGACAGAGTAACACACACAAAATGCTGGAGGAACAGCAGGTCAGACAGTGTCTATGGACAGAGCAACACACACAAAATGCTGGAGGAACACAGCAGGTCAGGCAGTGACTATGGTCAGAGGAACACACACAAAATGCTGGGGGAACTCAGCAGGTCAGACAGTGTCTATGGACAGAGTAACACTCACAAAATGCTGGAGGAACTCAGCAGGTCAGACAGTGTCTATGGTCAGAGTAACACACACAAAATGCTGGAGGAACTCAGCAGGTCAGACAGTGTCTATGGTCAGAGTAACACACACAAAATGCTGGAGGAACTCAGCAGGTCAGACAGTGTCTATGGACAGAGTAACACACACAAAATGCTGGAGGAACTCAGCAGGTCAGACAGTGTCTATGGTCAGAGTAACACACACAAAATGCTGGAGGAACTCAGCAGGTCAGACAGTGTCTATGGACAGAGTAACACACACGAAATGCTGGAGGAACTCAGCAGGTCAGACAGTGTCTATGGACAGAGTAACACACACAAAATGCTGGAGGAACTCAGCAGGTCAGACAGTGTCTATGGTCAGAGTAACGCACACGAAATGCTGGAGGAACTCAGCAGGTCAGACAGTGTCTATGGACATAGTAACACACACACAATGCTGGAGGAACTCAGCAGGTCAGACAGTGTCTATGGACAGAGTAACACACACAAAATGCTGGAGGAACTCAGCAGGTCAGACAGTGTCTATGGACAGAGTAATACACACAAAATGCTGGCGGAACTCAGCAGGTCAGACAGTGTCTATGGTCAGAGTAACACACACGAAATGCTGGAGTAACTCAGCAGGTCAGACGGTGTCTATGGTCAGAGGAACACACACAACATGCTGGAGGAACTCAGCAGGTCAGGCGGTGTCTATGGACAGAGTAACACACACGAAATGCTGGAGGAACTCAGCAGGTCAGACAGTGTCTGTGGTCAGAGCAACACACACGAAATGCTGGAGGAACTCAGCAGGTCAGACAGTGTCTGTGGTCAGAGTAACACACACGAAATGCTGGAGGAACTCAGCAGGTCATACAGTGTCTGTGGACAGAGTAACACACACGAAATGCTGGAGGAACTCAGCAGGTCAGGCAGTGTCTATGGACAGAGTAACACACACGAAATGCTGGAGGAACTCAGCAGGTCAGACAGTGTCTATGGTCAGAGTAACACACACAAAATGCTGGAGGAACTCAGCAGGTCAGACAGTGTCTATGGACAGAGTAACACACACAAAATGCTGGAGGAGCTCAGCAGGTCAGACAGTGTCTGTGGACAGAGTAACACACACGAAATGCTGGAGGAACTCAGCAGGTCAGACAGTGTCTATGGTCAGTGTAACACACACAAAATGCTGGAGGAACTCAGCAGGTCAGACAGTGTCTACGGTCAGAGTAACACACAAAATGCTGGAGGAACTCGGCAGGTCAGACAGTGTCTACGGTCAGAGTAACACACACAAAATGCTGGAGGAACTCAGCAGGTCAGACAGTGTCTATGGACAGAGTAACACACAAAAATGCTGGAGGAACTCAGCAGGTCAGACAGTGTCTATGGACAGAGTAACACACACAAAATGCTGGAGGATCTCAGCAGGTCAGACAGTGTCTATGGTCAGAGTAACACACACAAAATGCTGGAGGAACTCAGCAGGTCAGACAGTGTCTATGGACAGAGTAACACACACAAAATGCTGGAGGAACTCAGCAGGTCAGGCAGTGCCTATGGACAGAGTAACGCACACACAAAATGCTGGAGGAACTCAGCAGGTCAGTGTCTATGGACAGTGTAACACACAGAAAATGCTGGAGGAACTCAGCAGGTCAGAGAGTGTCTATGGACAGAGTAACACACACAAAATGCTGGAGGAACTCAGCAGGTCAGACAGTGTCTATGGTCAGAGTAACACACACAAAATGCTGGAGGAACTCAGCAGGTCAGACAGTGTCTATGGACAGAGTAACACACACAAAATGCTGGAGGAACTCAGCAGGTCAGACAGTGTCTCTGGACAGAGTAACACACACAAAATGCTGGAGGAACTCAGCAGGTCAGACAGTGTCTCTGGACATGAAAAAAAACAGTTGACATTTCGGGTCGAGACCTTTCATCAGGACTAGGAGAACAACATCTCTTCTAGTTGAGTAATTATAACCAACGATACATAGTCCATAGTTGAGGATAGTTGCACTCAGTGTCAATAAGACTAGAGAGCTGATTGTGGACTTCAGAAAGGGTAAGACGAGGGAACAGACTTCTCTCCTCACAGAATTATCAGAAGTGGAGAGAGTGAGCAGTTTCAAGCTGCTGGGTGTCAGCAACTCCCAGGATCTATCCTGGGCCCAACGTACTGATGTAATTGCAAAGAAGGCACGACAGCAGCTATATTTCATTCAGAGTTTGATGAGATTTGGTACGTCACCAAAGACGCTTGCAAATTTCTACAGATGTACCATGGAGAGTATTCCACTGGTGTGCAACGTCTTCTGGTATGGGGTTGTGGGGGCGGGGGTGTACCACTCAGGATTGAAATAAGCTGCAGAGAGTCGTGAACTCCATCATCCCCATCATGGGCACTAATCTCGTTAGTGTCCAGGA